>NC_142066.1:27799748-27959033 GCF_059756535.1 Pantherophis guttatus | reverse complement strand
TGGGGACTCTCTCCCCATAGATTCCTTTGGATGTCAGTGGGAATATTTCCCTGGATTAGGAATGGACTGTTGGTTGGTTTCTCATCCTTCTGTTTGGAATATTTGATGACTTTTCTCCCTCTCATCCCTGTTCCATCTCATTTCTCAGCCAGGATTAGATCACCTTCCCTTTCTCCTTCCCCTCCAGGGTTTCTTCCAAACTTCCAAACATGGCGGTGGGGGAAATCAACTCCCCGTTTTGGTTTTAGGCAAGCTTAGCCCATGCAAATTTGGAGCGCATTTGCATAATTTATTCTGAGCTCAGGAGTGGGGTTTCCTCAGCGTGGAATTTTGGCACCCCTTCTAGGCAGCCCATTAGAAGGGAAGGCCAGAGGAGAACAGCTGCCTCACGGGTGACCCCTTTCCCCGTCGAAGACTGGGGACGCCTCGCAGAGTCCCAAGGGTGGTGGTGCCGAGGAAGAGGAAGAGAAACGTTGTTGTGGTCTTCCTGCGAGGGAGGGGACGCGGCTGGGGGGAGAGCGCTACTGCGCCGCAGCTGTACACAGTGCAGTTAAGGTGGGGGGCTGGGCTCAGCTTGGCAACTGCAAGAGGCTGCATTAATATTTAATATCTCCCTTGCTTGTTCCAGCAATGCAGCGAACAGGAGGCGAAGAGAAACAGTCACAGTAGATGGGTGGCTGGCTGGCTAGCTGGGCTGATGGGGTGGGCTTGTGAGTGTGGGGCACAAAAACAGGGGGTTCTCTTCTTCCATCACCCCACCCACTCCACCTGCCTGGGGGAAGGTGGCAAAAGGAAGAACAGGCAAAGCTCTGATTGGAAAGGGAAAAAAATTAATAATTAAGTGTACACATATAGATGAGGATACAAAAATCTGCCAGAACCACCGAGGGGCTAAGACTGAATCAAGCCAGCAAACACACATACAAAAATGAAGTATGCCCAGGAAAGGCAGCCTAGAAACATAGTTTGACTAAATGGCATGCATACACATTTTCTCTCTTTATTATTAAAAAAAAAAAGACATCCAGAGAGAAAGGGGGGGGTACTAAAAAATCTCTGTATTTGCGCAGGCACACACATTTACTTCGGTGTGTACAGTTTGTGTGTATTGATTCTAATGCACCACCTGATGACAATTTGCATTCTGTCAAAATAGCACAGTCTTTCTCATCCTGGTGGCTTATGGTTCCTATGATCCTTGGGCTGGGGATGATGGACTTTGCAATTAGCACAACTGGGAAGTGTCCGTTTGGGACTGACTGAGACAACCCAAGAACAGATACAATATCATGCCTATTCAGTGATAATCTCCTAAGGCAGCTCAGGAATAGTCCTGGGAATTAGCGACACATGTTTCCCCTGCTGATTTTATATTTGCAAGTACCAGAGGGTCTTCAGGGAAATGTGGCCATTTCCAACATCACTGCCCCGTTGCTGTCCTTCAGTGCCTCAGATTTAATCCTACATTGATTTGCAGTTCCATCCAGCTTCTCGTCTATATTGTGCTTCTTTATATTAGCGATGTGCACAGATGCAACCAGATGAGGAGGAAACACACTGAAGTGCTTGTAATCTTCCTTCACCCGCCCACACACATTGGAGGCTGTTTTCAAACAAATACACACGCACGCACAAACATACACAGAGGTGCATTTGCTGAATGGCTCCCCTGATGCCAACACTCTCCCTTGTCTATAATTGCACCCTAGAGAGCCAGGGATAAAAATATTTCCTTGGCTGGGATAATATGTTTGTTTGTTTTTTTTTATTTCTCTCTCTCGCTCTCTCTTTTTTTTTTCTTCTTTCTCTCTCTCTCTCTCTCTCTCTCTCTCTCTCTCTTTCTTTTTAGGTCCTCCGTTCTGGGGTCTTGTGAATTCAGCGTGGAGCCTCTGTGCCATTGGCAAACGCCAGTCTCCTGTGGATGTCAACACAAGTCAAATGATTTTTGATCCCTTCCTCCCTCCTCTCCGACTGAGCATTGGTGGAAAGAAGGTGCGTCTGGGTCTGTAAGGTTGATGGAAAATAATTCCCAGCTCAGCCTTCCTTGTCTGAGGCTCTCTGCAAAAGGTGGATTTGGGGCATTGCCTCTCCAAGCCTTCTGGAGGGCACCAGGTTGGGAAAGGCTATCCACGCAAGCATCGGTGACCCAGGAGTGCAGCTATTATCGTAAAACAAAATGAGTTGCACTAATGGCTAATTTCTGTAGCACCTAAGTGCAAGTAACTTCACCCAGCGTTGAAACATTTGGATTCATTCCAGATTTTCTCATATTACTTGGTGACAGAATCTGAGATCGACCCTTTTGTTTTGCCCTCCTGATCTAAATCCCCAAGGTGGTGTGCAAAGATGAATCGACTGAAGTTCTGGGAAGATCCACTCCTTCCCAATCCCTCCATGGGCTCAGAATTCCTGAAGTTGTTTGAATAGCTCCGAGATTCATTTCTTTGGATTGTAGGCTGTGGGGGAAAAATGGCATTCCAGCAATGAAGGGGAAATGCAGGTAGTCCTCGGGTTACGACCATATTGTGACCAGGATTTTGGTTGCTAAGCAAGGTGGTTATTAAGATAGTCGTGCCCAATTTTAATGAACTTTTTTGCCCTGGTTGTTAAGCGAATCAATGCAGTTAAATGAATCACGTTGTCGTTAAGTGAATCTGGCTTCCCCCGTTGACTTTGCTTGTTGGAAACCAGTTGAAAAGGACATAAATGACAATCACATGAACTCCAGAATGCTGCAACTCTTGTAAATATGTGCCAGTTGCCAAACGCCTGAATTTTGATCCTGGGGATATTGCAACAGTCATAAGTGCGAGAACCGGTCATAAATCATTATTTAAAATGCTGTTATAACTTTGAATAGTCGTTAAACAAATAGTTGTAAGTCGAAGACTACCTTTGCATTCTGCCATTCCTTCAGGAGCTGAAGCAGTGGTGGGTTGCTCCCGGTTATGTCCGGTTCTTTAGAACCGGTAGTAAAAGCCCACCCGCCCGGACATCATGATTGACAATCTGCACATGCGCAGAAACTTCTGTGCATGTGCAGAAGTGCATGTGTGTGAGCAAAGCTAGCACGCATGCGTGCTCCCGTTGCGAACCGGTAGTAAAGGTAAGTAGAACCCACTCCTGAGCTGAAGGCAGTATAGGTAACACTCCCTCCTATTTTTCCCTACTTTGGGGAAAGTCCAAAGTCCTCACTTGGCCCAAAGTCCTCCAGGAGCTTGTATGGCTGAAGGGGAACTGGAAGCCCTTTCCAAGTCCAACACCTTTGATATACTATTTTATATAACACAGCAACTGCATGTTGTTAAACCAAGTTTAAGGTTTAAAGAGTTTCATAAATCCAATTTATCCCAGGATGTTTTGCCTTCTACCTGCTTGGTCAGGGAAAGGAATTAACATCTTTTCTGCCCTCACCAGAATACTGCCAGTTATTTTTGTCACATCTCAAGGGGCATCAGACAGAGGTGAAATCCAGCAGGTTCTGACAGGTTCTGGAGAACCAGTAGTGGAAATTTTGAATAGTTCAGAGAACCGGCAAATGCCACCTCTGGCTGGCCCCAGAGTGGGGTGGGAATGGAGATTTTGAAGTATCCTTCCCCTGGAGTGGGGTGGGAATGGAGATTTTGCAGTGTCCTTCCCCTGCCACGCCCACCAAGCCACACCACACCCACTAAGCCACGCCCACAGAACCGGTAGTAAAAAAAATTGGATTTCACCACTGGCACCGGGTCTATTAACAGGTCATAGTGAACCATAAACTGGGTTTGTTGAGCAGCCAAATTATCATAGACACCCATTTTATTATCTGTAATCAACCAAAGTTCAACTGTCAAGACCCAAACATCACAAAAGGAAGTTGATCTGTAGAGAAAGGGCTATTTTACATGTTCCTGTCCATGAAGGAGATTGCAGACAGGGTGCAAGGAACATTAGTATTCGGCAATGTGGAAATAATTGATATTTAATTTATGATGATGATGATGATATATGTAACATTGTCAAACATCCAGATTTGCCTATCCCAGGTCCTTGATGAGAACTCGATAGGTAGACAAAAATGCCAAACCCAGTTTGAACATCTGGCTGATTGTGCAATGATTAACAACAACAACAACAACAATAATAATAATAATATTTAGGATGCTGGCAGCAACCCCTATCAACCATCAGTGCCAGTCAATAATATTTGTGATACATCTTTAAATGTTCAGTTGACTGAGTTTCATGTTTAATGAATAAAAGTATAAAAATAATAATAATCCAGTCCATTTCCAACAGGCACCTAGTTCCCTCCCTGCCCCCACTCTGCCCCGCCACCAACAGCACTGTGGAGGACAATTCAGTCATATCCCTGATTAATCTCAGGAATATGGAGGAGATGAAGGTGTGGATTGGATTGTAGCTAAGTCCCCCTTTCAGTCCACAGGCTGGCAGGGCTCCATGGTCATCAAGAAACCCTGGAAGATGAAGCAGCAGAAATTATGGCTTGAAGTGCAGGTGGCAGAAAACAAGCAAATGACTGGAATCAAACATAAGTACAAGGCTGTGCTCAGGGCTACATATTGTGATGAGAGTGGCACAATGGAAGGATCTATGACAAGGGTGTCGATCTGGCCAATGGGGGCCGCCCTGGAAACATGAAGGACCAGCCCATGGTCCCCTGCCAGCAAAAACGGAGCTCAGGGGGGCCAACATGCAAACCCCACAAGCTCCGTATTTGCTGTCAAAATGCTGCAGCAGGCCGTCACAGCCAAAAACGGATGTCAAGCTGGTCATGCCCCCCAGGCCCCCAAGGTCTATGACACCCTTGACACCCTTTGTCTATGACAATTCACTGCAGCCAGAAGTGGGTTGCTGGTGGTTCAGACTAGTTTGGGCAAACCGGTTTTTACGATTCTGCACAGTTCAGCGAACAGACAAATCCCACCACTGGCTGGCCCCGCCCATCCTGCTCCGCCCCACCCTGCCCTATCTCACCTTGCCTGCCTTGGCCAGTGGCTAGAATCATGCCCATGCCCAGCTACTCTCTGGCTTGCTCGCCCAGACCATGCAGCCCAGCTGATCTCCGTGCCTGCCTTTGCTGTGGCCTACCATACTGGCCATGCAGCCCAGCTGATCTCCACGCCTCGCCTGCTCTGCTCACCATGGCTGCCTGTGAAGGTAAGGTGCTCGGCTGAAGGGCCTCCTTGGAGTGGACACAGTGAGGCTCGGCCACCTTTCGGGTTTCACTCTTGCCATCCTTCCACCTGCATGCCACCCGCTCACCCTTCGCCTTTGGTCGGGGCCATGGGGACACACCAGTCCCTGGCTCTGGCCACCCACATACTGGGCCGCTGCTGTGAGAATGGTGCGAGCCCCATGGGCTAGAAGGTAAGGTTGACGGCGGGAAGGAAGATCCGCTCCGGGTTCGCTGCAATCAGCCAAAGGATCACCTCATTGCGGGGGGGCGGAGAACACACAGTGAGGCGAGGCCACCTTTTGGGCCCAGCTTCGGCCTTCTGGGTGGGAGGCCTGAGAGAAAATGCCTTTCCCAAGGGCCACCTGTGCGCCCATCTACTGGCTGGCCTGGCCTGGAAGCGGCATGTCCCTTTGTCGCAGGCTGGATGTGGAACCCAAGGCGGAGCAGAGGTCAAGCAGGCAGCAGCCCAGAGCAGGGCCCGAAAGACAACCAAGCCTTGCCATGTCTCCCCCACCCCACCGAGAAGCCTGTAGCCACCGCTCTTTGCCGGCGTGAGAAGCCTGCAGCCGCTACTATTTGCAGACGCAAAAAGCCTCCAGCCACCGCTGCCGCCTCAGTTTTAGCCAGCAAAGTGGCAGCTGCTGCAGGCTTCTTGCACTGAAAAAGACCAGCGGCTGCAGGCTTCTCATGCTAAAAAAGAGGCAGTGGCTGCAGGCCAGTGTCTCAGGACAGGGTTGTGTGCCCAGCTGCACCAACAAAGGCCAGAAGTAGCCACCCACCGTTTTCTGCTGGAAAAACGTTTTTAAAAACTTTGTCAGGCAGCGAGACCCAGCAAGAGATGGGGCGTCGAAGAATCACCGTTCCTGTTGCACAAAGGTAAGTCCAAGGCTCTGGCCACCACTGCTTCGGCCTGCCTGGGCTGCCCCACCTTGCCATGAGTGACATCGAGTTGGCCATGCCCACTCAGTCACATGACTGCCCCAGCCACGCCCACCAAGGCATGCCCACCCAGCCCCACCCACCCAGCCAGTCATTAGGGCAGAGAACCGGTTGTTAAAAATTTGAAGCCCAGCACTCGCTGCAGGACAACTCACCATGGGACAAGAGTTACACTAATGTTGAAGAAATAAATGGATAGAATTGTTAAAGAAAGGATGCCAAAGGAGGGAATAAATAAAATGTGAATGACAAAATTTTAAATATTTTTAAAATTATTTTAAAGAATTAAATTGAATTGTTGAATTGTCCGCAGTGAGTTGTCCTGTGGCAAATTGGCCATGGCGAGTTGTCCCATTCCATAATGGAATGCCTTAAAGTGGCCCTCATGAAGGCAGCCTCTACCCTTCAGGGACAGAATGGGACTGAAGTTGTCCTCTGGGAGGGCCATGACAAGTGTGCTAAACATTTCACTGACAAAAGTCGGCTCGTGCTCATTCCACTTTGGTAGCAGGCAGTAGGACATAGTCTTCAAGTTGATCTGGAAGTCTTTTCAGCTTTGCAAATTGAGGCTGGAGTCTGGCCAGCCACAGATTGAATTGTTACTTTGGCTTCTTCAGATGGTTACAGGTGGGATAAGCAATTGGATTTGGAAGATGATTAAAGCCCCCGAGGAAGAAGGTGATGCCTGCTTCCTTGAACTAGGTGATGATGATGCTCACTTTTTATCCAGCACTGGTGAAGAACTTCTCTCCCAATCATCGATCTTTCCTTTTTAGGATAAGTTTTGCAGAAGATGCCCACATGGCAGCTGTAGGGGATTCTGGAAGGAGCAGATTATTTGGATACCCTATATGTGATATGGAAACAACCTCTATTGTCACTATTGTCTTCTCCTGCAGATTAGTGGAACCATGTACAACACAGGCCGGCATGTCTCTTTTCGTCCAGATCCGGTACAACTGGTTAATGTTTCAGGAGGACCTCTGCCGTACAGTCACCGGCTCCAAGAAATAAGGCTGCATTTTGGGAGTGAAGATGGATTTGGCTCAGAACACCGGATAGATGGTGACAGCTTTTCTGTTGAGGTGAATACAACTCTTGGTTCAAACAGGAGTAACAGCACTGAAGTTGTCCTCTGCAGATTTACTTAAGGTTTAGTCAGGGATGTTGATGGGAGGATGAGGTTGATCAAAATCTGATGGAAAGGATAGTAAGAAAGAGAGGGAGGGAGAGAGAGAGATGGAGGGAAGGAGGGAGGGAGGGAGGGAGAGAGAGGCCTAGAAAAGTTCCTTTTTTACATTGGCCACTCTAGGACTTTGCCTCTCTGTTGGGAGCAAGAAGAGAGGGTAACTTACCTCCTGAGAGTCCTCCCTTTTTTGTTTGCATGACACAGTTGATGAGGAAGAGTTAGTTTAGTTTGAAACAACCTCAGGGCTTTCTTGGGCTAAAATTAATTCCCATAGTTTTGCAGTTGAGTGCATTGTAGTGTTCAGCTACCCATTAGCCTCAGTCATTTAAATAAGTTATGCAAACAGGGGCCAGTGCATACATACTGGCACTGAGATAAAAATTAGTTTCGCTTGTATTAGAATGTAAATTTATCTCACATTTTTGGGTAAGCAATACTACAAATCAACTCAGAATTATTGTTGGGCTTAGCTGCACGTGGTTTGTTTCCTCTTGCTCCTTGTCTTCATCTAATGAGAACTTTTAATACCAGACCATGATAGCACTACATTAGGAAGAATTGTTTGCAGTAACTGCATTAAGCAGAACTGTAAATAAAAATGAACATTTGAAGAAGTATGAATTAAGAAGAGAGATAAATTTTGGAGTGAGTTTTTAACAAGTTATGAATTGAATTTGATGGATCCGGATAAGTGAGAAAGTATTTGTTTATTTGTTTACTTATTTGTTTATTAAACTAATTTATATGGCTGGCCAACTCATACACAGGTATGAGTTGTCCACTTTGAGTGGCTCACAACATTAAAAATTTGCAACGTAAAAACCCACAAAACCCCACCCCCATCCATGTCATCAGCAACACAATCAAATCAACCTCTTGATGGGCTCTATCTCCATTCGTGGTGCTCAGGCCCCCTGACAAAACCACATCTTCAGGGCCTTTTGGAAAAGCAACAGGGTGGGGCCAATCATACCTTGGGGAGAATGATGTTCTCTAGAGCAGGGGTCTCCAAGCTTGGCAACTTTTAAGACCTGTGGACTTCAATTCCCAGAATTCCTCAGCCAGCTTTGCTTCTGGGAATGGAAGTCCACAAGACTTAAAGTTGCCAAGGTTGGAGACCCCTGCCCTAGAGAGAGCCCACCACCAAGAAGGCCCTTTTTCGTGGTCTCACCAAATGTACATCTCTACTACGGTAGATGGAACCTATAGTATATCCTGACTTCCCATCCCGGTGACCTGGGTGGATGTGATAAGGGAGAGGCAGTCCTTCAAATAGCCTAGCTCCAAAGCCATTTGTCACATTACGTTTACTAAGTAAAACTGAATTGGAAAGAATCACTTTTTCCTCTTTCCTTTCCCTTAGGTGCAGTTGATCCACTACAACCAAGAACTCTATCCCAATATTTCAGAGGCTTCGCGCAATCCCAATGGTTTAGCTGTCATTTCTATCTTTGCCAATGTAAGTGCCTTGCCGTAGCTGCAAAGGGACATCAGGTGGAGCTTGAATAGGGGAGAGGAGGTGAGAAGTTAGGCAGCAAGGAGCAATATCTTGGATTTCCATTTGCAGATTGGACCAAATCCTAACTCTTTCCTGACCAGGCTGTTAAACCGAGAAACGATTACCCGGATCTCCTATAAGAGTAAGTGAAGCAAGTATGACAGATGTGTATCATATAAGGAAGTAGTTTGCGAAGGTGGCTGAGCATTTAAAACTTCAATTTTTAAGACTGGAGGGGACTGGGTGGGAATCAATACAACATAAGAGTTCCTCTTGGAATATTGATGTTAGCAAAGCTTGACTATGTCCAGTAGTTCGTTTACCTTCAGCAAAAGATTTAGGGAAGATAAGACTGTTGACTATGAGAGCATGAAATTTTTGAATAAGTGATTCTGTGGCCAAATGGTAGAATTGCTACTTCTGATGTGTTATTCATTAGTATTTATTTATTTATTTATTTATTTAGCATATGGCATATCATTCATGGACTTGCAGTATACATTAACATTTTGCCTAGATTTTAAAAAAACACACAATAAAATATGAATGTTAAAAAGATCTGTATTCAGATACCAATGTCTAACCGATTCATTGGTTTCTTGGAAGTATTCAGAAAGATCACAACCGGTAATTAAAAGGATCTCACCAGCAGAGTTCTGCCCACGTTCTTAAGGTAGCCATGATACCTATTTCGACAGATGATGCTTATCTCCTACACGATCTGAGCCTTGAAGACCTTTATCCAGAGACATTTGGTTTTATCACTTACCAAGGATCCATGTCAACCCCTCCATGCTACGAAACCGCCACCTGGATTCTCATTGACCGTCCCATCAATATTACCTCCGTTCAGGTAGGTCCCCAGGGCCCATCAATGTTGGACAAATTCTCTTTTTGTCACTCCCCAAAGCCTGCCTTCCCCTGCCCTCTTTAACCCCATCTTCTGTCCTGATGTCCTCCACCATTCCTGAGCACTTGTTTCCCATCCCTCTGTTCTTCAGATTCACTCCCTTCGTCTTCTCAGTCAGAACCTCCCTTCTCAAATTTTCCGGAGCATGAGTGACAACTCGAGACCTCTCCAACCCCTTTTACACCGAAGCCTTCGGGGCAACCGAGACCCACGGCGCCCCACTAAACGTTGCAAAGGAGCCTCCTACAGGCTACATGGTATGCGACCCAGGAATCCCATGTTAAGAGCTCTTCCTCTACACTCCCATTCCACTTCTTTGTCTCTCTTCTTTTTTAAGTTTTCCTAAAGGTTTCTCAAAGTGGAAGATATTTTTCCTTTGTACCCTCTTAGGTCCCTTATCTTGTTGAGTGGTAGGGACTAAATGCAAGATAAGTTGGGAATTTCAGGGCTGAACAAGACCTAAATCTGACTTTCCCCCAACTTCCATACAAATAGAGCCACTGTATTTGGGCTGCAAATATTCAGATGGTAGAAAAGAGATCCAAAAACTCTTGACACTTTAGTACCACCTAGTGATCATCCATATATTTGCAGTCAAGATCGTGTGCCCTGAAACGCATAAGCTAGACTGCTGCTCTCAGATGTCACCGTGTCACCAGCAACATTGTCACCTTGAACAGACAATCCAATTGGCTTATAAATGCAACTGTGAAGTGGGAAATCTGCTTTGTCCTTTATCTGGGAAAGTAAAACGGTTTATCCCAATCTGAAGATAAGAACAATTGGGAAATAATTTGTCAGCCCTGTAGC
Source organism: Pantherophis guttatus (assembly GCF_059756535.1). Lineage (NCBI taxonomy): Eukaryota > Metazoa > Chordata > Lepidosauria > Squamata > Colubridae > Pantherophis > Pantherophis guttatus. The sequence goes on along the minus strand of NC_142066.1, from coordinate 27,948,508 downwards.
ATAGAATTTTTGATGACTCTGCCCACTGTCAATTTGCCACTGGACAACTTGCTGCAGGACAATTCAACAGTTCAATTTAATTATTTAAAGTAGTTTTTAAAATATTTGCCATTTACATTTCATTTTGTCCCTCCTTTGGCATCCTGTAATGATTCTGTTCCACAAGTTCTTCAATATTAGTGTAATTTTTGTTCCACGGCAAATTGTCCCATGGCAAGTTGGCTATGGCAAGTTGTCATAGATCCAACTCTGGGCAGCTTACAGTTATATACAAGCTAAAACATAAAAAGTTAAAAACAAACCTTAAAACCAAAGGCAACTGGGGAGAGCGGGGGCAGAGTGGAGGGGAGATGGGATCTGTTATTACTCAATCAACCACCTCTACTATGCTGTTTCCCCACTGGGGCCCCAAGCCAAACTGGCAAAGCCATGTCTTTAGGCCCTTATGAAAAGGCAGGAGGGTTGGGGCCAACCTCCCATTGGGGGGCAAAATGTTCCAGAGGGCAGGAGCAACCGCTGAAAAGGCCTTCCTCCTGGACCCTGCCAGCCTGAATAATCGGACTGACGGGACCCGCAGCATTCCTCGTCTCCTGGCATGAGTGGGATGGGCCAATCCCTCAAGCAACCATGCCATGAAGGGCTATTCTCTATCCACCCTGAGCCCACCAGGTGGACCTCCACCCACCCATCAAAAGCAGCATTCTCCAACCTCCATTGGCTCAAGAAGAGGACAAGGAGCAACCGGTCATCTGCCTTCTGCACTTCATTTCATTGTAGGCCAACACACACACCTAGTGTGTACTGTGCCAAGCACACCTCCATTTCTCAAGTCATTCATCATTATTCTCCATGCCCATTTCAACCTAGGCTGCTATACTGGGAAAATTATGAACCATTTGGAGTTTTTTGTCTATTTAACTTATTCACATTCTTTTTTTTTTTTCCTTTTTAAATCAGCCCAACGAATATAAACCAAAGCAGGGAAATGACAGAAGGACAGGAGGCTGGTAGGAGAACAGGAGGGACTGCAAGAAGGCTGTGCATATATGGTTGCACTCATGGGAGCAAGGAAACAAACAGATTTTAAATTTCTTGACAACTGTAAAGAAAAGGAAGAAAGGCCAATTTCCCCCTCCCCTCCTTCCTTATCCCAGTATGGATGTACGTCCCATTTTTCCTGAACTAAAAGACCATGATGTTTTTGACTCACTAAAGTTTTCCAGTCGTGCTTGCAAGAGCTAGCAGAAGGCAACTCTTTGGATTGAGTGCAAGGTCTTGGGTGAAATTACCCAGAGCATGTCAGTTTTCCTTTCTTATTTAAGCCAAAGCAAGAAGAACAAAAGGGATGAACCAGTGAGATGTTCATTTCAGGAAGCAACTTCTGTTTTGTGCAGGCAATTAGAGTAGGAATTACAGGTAATCCTTGACTTACCATCACAATTGAGCCCAACATTTCTGTTGCTAAGTGAGAGACAGAGGTGAGTTTCAGCAGGTTCTGACCACTTCTGGAGAACCGGTAGCAGAAATTTTGAGTAATTTGGAGAATCGGTAGTAAAAATTCTGACTGGCCCTGCTCCCATCTATTCTCTGCCTCCCAAGTCCCAGCTGATCGGGAGGAAATGGGATTTTGCAGTATCCTTCCCCTGGAGTGGGATTGGAATGAAGATTTTATAGTAGACTTCCCATGCCACGCCCACCAAGCCATGTTATGCCCACCAAGCCACACCCACAGAACTGGTAGTAAAAAAATTTGAAACCCACCACTGGTGAGAGACATTTGTTAAGTGAGTTTTGCCCCACTTTATAAACTTTCTTGCCACAGTTGTTAAGTGAATCACTGCAGTCGTTAGATTAGTGACACAATTGTTAAGTAAGTCTAGTTTTCTCATTTACTTTGCTTGCCAGAAGTTCACAAAAAGTGATCACACGATCCCAGGACATTGCAACCGTCATAAATATGAGTCAGTTGCCAAGCCTCTGAATTTTCATCACGTGACCATGGGGATGTAAAGTGGGAAAAGGAGTCTTATGTCATTTTTTTTTCAGTGCTGTTGTGACTTTGAAAGGGCACTAAACAAACTATTGTAAGTCAAGGAGTACCTGTATGCTCTGAAGGACACAGCTTTGGAAAAATCAAACTTATCAACCAGAGTCACCTTTTCCTTTGTTATTATTAGGCTGGATTCATACAACCTGTTAAGCCTTTAGCCTTGTTTAACACAACACAGATGTTGCTCTGATAAAGAAGCTCATTTAGAATATTGTGTTGTCCTGGTCACCGAATACATAAAGACAGTATTTCTCAACCTTAGCAACTTGAAGATGTGTGGACTTCAACTCCCAGAATTCTGGGAGTTGAAGTCCACACATCTTTAAGTTGCCAGGCAAGTTGCAAACGGCTGCACTAAGACTATGACTAAAAAAGGCTTAGATTGTTTGCAGCGCAATGAGCTGGGAAAAACCCAGTCATAGTCTTAGTTCAGCAGTTTACAACTTGTCTGACAACTTAAAGATGTTGAACTTCAATTCCCAGAACTCTATTTTTTCTGAATAATCAGTTATTCTTCCAGCCTCTTCAGAGGTCAAAACAGTTAGCTTGAGGATTGAGATGGGGCTGGGCTAAATTTTGGTTACTAACATAAATAAAAGACCCTCATGCTAGCTCTTCTGAAAAACGGTTCTCAAAATCTGCTTTATTCCGAATATGCACAGATTCACACTTTTGCAAAACACTATAAACCTGTGAGATGGGGGAGAGAGGCACAGCAGAGGGTTAAAGGCCCAAATGCATTTAATGTAATTTGAGTCCTCTTTGTAATAGAAATTATACACCTACAAAATTAAAAGGAGCAACTTAGGTCACTCAGTCCACTCTCCTGCTTTGGGGAAGAATAAAAATTAAAGCCACCCTGAACAGATGAGCAAGAAAATTATTTTCCAAGATTGGGGCAGGCAGCAGGAAAGATTAACCGTAGGGAATGCAGCTGAAATATAGCAGATAGTCTTAATTCTTTCCTTCATCTCTCTTCCCGTTCTTTTTTTGCAGTTGATGGAACACAACCTCCCAAACCAGGCATGTAGTTTTGCTGCAAGCTCCTGAAGATCTGAGTGTGTCCGTCGCTCAAAATTCAGTGTCCAACCGAGGAAGCTACAACCTCCCATCTCTGAATGATTGCCACAGCTTCCATTGTGGGAAAAGCAACATGTGGGGTACCAGGGAATCAGGCTGGAATACTTGCCTTGGGGTGTTTGGAAAACTCTGATCACATTAGGGTTGGGTTGCCAAAAGCTTAAACAATGAAATTAGGGTTATTAATTTGCAGAATACGGCACATCTCCCCCAATGCTATAGCCTAATATTTAAAGAAGGCGGAAATATCCAGAAGCGTGAGGACTAGAATCTTTGTGCTGCCTCTTTGCTAAAGCAATGCTGCCTATTTTGGAGATCAAATTTATTCAAAACCTCTATTGGTTATAAATGTCAGGTGGAGGCAATGTACCCCAAATTATATACAGAGCTAAAGTGTATCAGGCAGACAGTTGTAATTCCAATACTGAATGCACTTTAGAAATGCAGAGGAATATCCTTATAATATCCTAGTGAGACCCCAATATGTTTGGGGACCTCAGTATTCTGAGACCTGCAGGAGCCTTGGGAGTCAAAATTATAGTGGGATAGTTTTCTCTGATACGTAAAATGCCATTAATCTCAGGAAGTTTAAAAGGAGGGAACTGCATTACATGATGTAACCCCACAAACTCTTAAGCTTCAGCTGTTCTTTTTAAGAAGAGTTAACTTGGAGCTTTAATCTGGATAAAACTTGAAAGAATCTGGGGTGGAAAACAAAACAAACGTGATATCCCTCTCCACTCTATCCTGGGGTGTGTGTGTGAGAGAGAACTGATAAAATATGGAATCTGTGCTTATCATTTCATTCTGAAAGGCCTTCAACACCCCTAACTGTGAAACAGCAGAGGGAATATTTTTATTGCCAAACGAACCCACCTTTTGAATATTGATGAGTATTATTAACTTATGAAAAACAATGGTTTTCCAAACAAACTTCGTTTTCTTTGGAGTGAAATTATTTCATTGAGACAAGGGCTTAATCCAGGGGTGTCAAACTTGATTTCATTGAGGGCCACATCAGGGTTGTGTTTGACCTGGGGGGGGGCATGGCCGGGTGTGTGTGGCCAGGTCAACATCACTCATGTCAGGGGTACCTGTGGCAGCCCAAGCACTCTGCCTATGAAAACGGGCTCCTGGGCTCCGTTTTGGGCTGCGACGACCTCCTGCAACCCTCAGTGAAAATGGAGCTCAAGAGGGCCACACGCAGCCCCACCAAGCTCCGTTTTTCACTGGCAGAGGCACTGCGGGCTGGTCCTTTGCTGTTTCCAGGGCGGCCCCGCGGGCCTGATCTAAGCACCCCACAGGCCAGATCTGTCCCCGGGGTCTTGAGTTTGACACCCCTGGTTTAATCTGTTATTTTAAGTGGCAGGGCCCAATTTACACCATGTTGGAATTTGTCACACAGACATTCAGGAAGGGCCAAGAAAAATTGGGGGCTGCAACTGCATGATTGAAGTGCTGCCCCCCCCCCTTTTTTATGTATGTTTAACACAGTGTAAAAAGGGGTGGGACTGCAATCCTAAAGCCTTGGCTTTCATCTTGACTTTTTTTTAACAGCACTACATTTTGGTGCCCTGATTCACAGCATAAAAATTGTGATGTCAAAGGGAAAGGGAATAACATATTGGACAGAAGGGGAAATGGATCTAGCTCTCTTCATTTACCTTTTTTTTTTTTTGCAAAGTGGTAGAGATTCCCAGCTATCTCCCTTCTTATGTAGACAAATAACATTTATGGCCATTGATGCCACAAGAAAGCTATCAACATGATCATAAATGCTCAGAGATACAATTTCTCCTTTTTCAAATGAAATAAATTCAATCCTGAAAGAGAGGGATGAGCCACTGTTAGGTGTCGCAGAATTATTGGAACGAAAACTATTAGAAAATCTAGATTAGTGCTCTCCAGATGAGTTTCCGCAGTAGGGAATTTGAATATATCTTCTTCCTTTATCTATAGAACATCAAGGTCTCCAGACATTGTGAAAATTTCCTTTTAAAGCAATGACAGGAAATCTGAATGATAACATTGTGTGAGAAACCTTCCTAAAGTTGGAGAAACAATGCAAACAAAATAAGCAACCTGAAACTTTCATCCCCCAGGGCCAAAATTTTACAACCACTTCAATAACATCATGGCCATGATCCTTACTTAAAAGTAGGAATGTATTTACATGCGCACATCCATATACTGTACATGCATACATAGGAAACGCTGCAACTCTCACATATCAATAGAAGAGAATATATGTAGCTGAGGGATGGTGCTCTCTGAGCTTGGTTTCTTTTTCTTGTGGACGTTTCATTGCCCAACTAGGTAACATCATCAGTGTTAGAAGAGAGCAGGGTTTACTATCTGTTTGTATGCAAGTGGCTTGCCCTGTCTGTATTGGTGGGAGTATTCTTGGTGGTTGCTTGATTGGACTTTGTTTTTTGCAAGAAAACAACCAAGCTCAATGAAAACCAAGGACCCCTCTCTTACATTCTGTCTGTCACGTACACATTTAAATGCACACACACAGCAAAAATGTGCCTTCCCTCTACCTAGAAAGCCTAGTCATCCTTCCTAGATCGAACTCTGTGCAGATGTGCAGACTCACATACTTTTTCAATGACAACCCCTACTCAGTTCAGAATTAAGATTCCTTATAACAGCTCCATGGAGAGTTGTTTATGGACAAACTCTATGCGCAAACTATGCTGGGCATTTGGAGATCCTGATAAAAAAATATCTACCCAAACTCAAGGGGACCATTGCAAGTACAAAATTAATCTACCAGCTCTATGGCTGTAGGCTTTTTGCTTTAAAATTTTTATATAATGTCCTTCTACTAGTCTCCCAGAACAATTGGTAAAATATTATTTTACACCCACCCAGTTACCAATGTGGTATAATGAATGATAGATAGTTGAAATAATCTGGCATCAAAAAGATAGAAATGATTCCAGATTTGACCCTCTGGGTTTTGGCTGCTTGAAATAACACATTTGGAATCTGATTGAACTGGCAGATCAACCCAACTTCAAAACAACAAAGGATAGCCTTTTTTTGCTAATTGATAGAGTGCCAGATAGACCATGTGATACCCCCTCTGTGTTCTCCATCATTTTCCCACTGTTTCTCTGCAGCTGTCTCTTCTTCCCTTATGAGTAAACTAGTCCTGATGTTCACAAATACTTGGGTGAGAATCATATCTACTGTTCATTCCACCACAATCCTCTCACAATGCTCCACCACAACCTCAGCCCTCTTTGAGAATCATATATATTTGTCACTCCACCACAACCCTCTCTCTGTTAAATACTCATCCTGTTCACACATCTGAATTTAGCACTGCAAGTGAAAATGGGACTTCCTGAGGTAGTGTTTGATGCAGCTCAAAGATCCATAACTAAATATATTTTTAAATGCCCAAGCAGTGGTAAGAACTCTTGTTTTGGAAGCAAGGCAATTTCAAACTTTCACCTCTGTTTTAAAACTAGGTTGAACTGAAGGCAGATCTGGTTTAGCAAACCAGTCTCTGGGTAATAAGCACATGAGGATTTCTGCCTCTTAGTTTTTTTATTCGTTTTCATTCATAACTTCTTTTCCTCAAAGAATTGAAAAAAATGGTTTTGGTCATTCAGAAATCCTATTGGCATGGATTGGAAGCACTTGAGTTTTACTAATTGAGATACAGCAGTGGGAAGATAAATCTTTGAACACCTAGACCCGTGATGGCGAACCTATGGCACGCGTGCCAAGGGGGCATGCAGACCCAAATCAGTGGGCACATGAGCTCAGCTCTGGCACGCACGTGTGCACTGACCAGCTGATTTTCAGGCCTTCTGGGCCCACCAGAAGTCAGGAAACATGCTGTTTCCGGCCTCCAGAGGGCCTCCAGGTGGTGGGGAAGGCCCATTTTTCACTCTCCCCAGACTCCAGAGCCTTTCTAGGAGCCTGGGGAGGCCGGAAACAGCCCGTTTCCCAACTGAGGAGAGTGAAAAATGGGCCTATCGGGCCGCCCATACCATTGCGTGCCAAAAGTGGGGGGAGCGCGAGGGAGTTGCGCTCGCATTCACATGGGGGGTGCACATAGAATTATGGATGTGGGCACGTGTGCGTGCAAACCCCCCCCCCCCCCGTGCTCCCCCTGCTTTTGGTACGTGATGGCAAAAAGGTTAGCCATCACTGACCTAGACGATTTTATATCGGGCATTTGCTGGTGATACTTAAAAAGAAAATCTGCTTCCCAAATCCACAGATCGCGTCTGCATTCAAAGAAGCACAGATTGAGGATCTGGGATGACTTCTCAGTGATCTCTACATTAATCTTACTTCCATCAAAAGCAGTGACTATCTAGGGATTGTCCCTTTTTAATTATGAGGTTCTCTCCATCGGTTTCCTAGTTTGGGGAAGCAAAGCAAATTCCGTAAGTTATTGATCAAATAACCAATGATGACCTTGGTAAGTCACCAAAATTTCACTGCATTTGAATCCAAAGGAGAATTTTTCCATTCCTATCTCAGAATTAGAAATAGGGTTGGATAAGCATCTAAAGATCCAAGTTTGAATTCTCATCCCATCTCAGGGTTCACTGGTGACTTCAGATCAGTCACATTTCTCAGCCTAACCTATCTCAAACAAAAAGGATAAATCACTTTGAATTTGGTAGAAGAATGACCGGTGGAAATGCAACAAATGAACAAAGCAAGGTTTTTTTTATGTACAATTGTACAATTGTAGTGCAAAACACTGATATTCAGCTAAGACAAGGACTCTCCTGAAGGTCAGGAAACAGCTTCTAAGGGTGTCTAGGCTTAACTGAGTAAGTCTATCGAGTAAACTGGTCCCAAATGCAAGGCTGAGATTAGAAACTGTGTTTTGATTATTCCTCATTACTATTCGTTCTGCCCATCCATAGAGTATATGCTCTAGCCTTCCAGCACATTGGGATTCACAGCAATTTAATTGCCTCATGAAGATCTGGCAGTAGTTGCTTTTCCAACATTAAAAAGGAAGCACCTGGTGGATTTCAAGATTTACATTCTGCAGAACAGAAATAAATGGCTATAGTGACCTTATTAACTACCGCTCCCATAGGGCTAGTCATTTTCTGGTGCAAAAAGCAAGAACTGAGAAACTGGGCCATCAGAAATAATTATGTGTAAAGCTGTTACCCCATAAGACAGAATTACCTGAGGAAAAAAGAATTAAGTATGAATCAGTCTAAGATTTAGCCAGCGGGAAAATCCATAAAGATGGATTCTACTGCCCTCTTGTGAAATTTGTTCCTAATGAGAGCTCTGGACTGAAAATGGGGGGAATTCGGTGCTGTTATCTAAGATGCAGAAACTCTCAGCCACAACCGCATCTTAGAAAGATGCTCAAGTGGCAGGAGAAAAGAGGAAGGCATCAAAAAGTTGGCCTGTTGTGATATAATAGCATCTACTTCTGTAAGCTACAGTACTGAGACAATTCAGTTTTCCTGCTCCTTACTCTTTACTGAAACCTCCTGATACCTCCAGGAATCTTTCTCAGCATTGCCTGTCTACCTCCAAGTAAGGGGTGTAACATTGTCAGCCCCAGGATGACAGATTTCCCCCAAACCATGGATATGTCCCTTCCCCACCCCAAAAATACTTTCAATATTTACCTCCGAATTGTAATGTCTATTTAGCTAAAATTCACATTCTCAAATATGTAAGGACTAAGGAGTCAGTTGCTTGACATTGGTTTCTAATATAATGTAAATTCATTCAAGGTTCTTCCCCTCAATTAGCTCACTTCTTTTATTTGACTTCATCCCCTTTTCTGGATCGTAACTCCAGCATACTAGCATCCTAATACTAGCTAAGCGTTACCCTTGACCTAATGAAAGTGGTGCCAACCCTGCTTTATTGTAAATACTTGGTCTGTCCTTGGTCTCCTGTTGGGGCGGAGTCAAGATGTGGTGGCCTATTACCATGACAAAGGAGCAGAACTGTCATGGCAACAGGAAATATTCTGCTTGTTCCCTGAAGTTCTACCCCAGGTGGCTACAGCTTCAGATAATGGAGTCAGTCTTATCTCCCCAGGATAACAGGAATTGGAAACCAGTGATGAATTGAGGAGCAGGTGTGTTCACCGGTGCTTCTTTAAAACAAAGAAGCATTGGTTGCCTGACTTTATTTATTATATTATATTTACAATGCAATTTCCATCAGGAACAACGGGGTTCACAGACAGTAGGTTAGTCTTCTATCCAGGCACTAACCAGATTCAGATGTGTTTGATTTCAGCAAGATGTTCAGCACCATGTATGTTCAAAACCATATCTTAAGATTTAAGATATCATCACTATTGTTTGGTTACCTCTGGAATCTTAATCCACCTCATCCCACATATTCCTGAGCTCTTAACTTCCTGGCCTTAATAATTATCCTCCTTCTCCTCCCATTCTTTTCCCATGAAATTCAGGAGAACCCTCTGAATAACTTCTGTACCACCCATAGATGTTCCCACTAATCTACAACATATTGCACTAGACAATGACTATCCTGATGTCACTATTCAGTCCAGTAATGGAGGGAATCAACTGGAAAAAGGCAAATTTATTTCTTGTCCCAGGGAAAAGTGACACTTAAATCTTGTAGACGCTCATGGTAGACTTGGTCAAAACATTCACTCTGTGCCTTAGTCAGGTGATTCTTCCAATCTCCAGAAATCCCTAGAAACCAAAACAAAATAATTACTCATTAGAGTCAGACATGGTGGGGGAAGTATTCTACGGTATTTACCCAAAAGAAATAGGTGGTTTTCCCCAAATAATTTGCCCTGAAATATAAGAGTGTCATCTTAAATTGACTAAGAATACAAAAATAGAGATAGACAATATTTTTTTGACTAATCTTAATTTTGGGGAAGATTATTATCTTAAAATTTGGGTTGTTCTCCTTTGGGATAAATACAGATTCTTCCCGCAGCTCTTAAGAAATATTGAGCAAGTAGGACTCTTCTTAAAATTTTAATTTTAATGTTTGGATTTCTAAATTATTGTTTTTTTCTTCCACATGGAAGAAATGCATTTGGAAATCCTAGTTCTATACAGGGCTATCATTTGGCCCTTGATATAGAATTCTTAAGAACAATGTCATCAAGATTACTTCGCTGCTGTGTTTTATCAGTGCAGATATCAATGCAAATATAAGAAGCCAAATGATCAGACCAGTAAAGGAAAAGATTCATGTGTCAATTTTCTTAATTATTTCAGTTAAGCAGGGCATCCCAGAGTATAACAAACTTTGAACTATAAAACTAGGGATCAATGTCTCCACCCTTCTACTCCTACTGATCAGGGATACCTTGAAGTTGAATCTCTGCTTTCCAAGAACATTGTACCACTAGGTAGATCAACCTGAGCCAAACTGTTGATCAACATCAGCCATAAAGTTTTTTATTATTTTGTTTGTTTTTAAAAAATAATAATAAAAAACTTTACATAAAAAAAAACACCAGCCATAAAGCTGTGAATACAGTCCTGAAGACAATATGTCCCAGGCTGATTTGTTGACCGGAGAATGGCAGAAGACTTGACTGTGTGATGTTAATATGTGTGTGTCCCAAGGTGGCCTAAATCTTTCCAAAGAAATGCTAAAGAGGGTGGGATAAGTATCTCAGAAAGAAGCTGTAGGAAACTGGAAGGACAGAAGAGGATCCTGTCAGGTCTTACAGCTCAAAATCCCTGTAGCTGGCAAGGAAAGCAAAGAGGTTGGAGTTTGGTGGCATCCCTGTAAATAATGTACCCCAACTTGACCATCTCTGGGTTTGTGGACTTCAGCTCCCAAAATCCCACTGCCAGCATGGCCGTTGACAAGAATTCTGGGTGTTGAAGTCCATACCCCTGAAAATGGCCAAGGCTGCGAACCGCTCAGTGGTAAAATGTAAAATTTGTTACTACCGGTTCTGTGGGCGTGGCTTCATGGGGAGGGGGGGTAATGTGACTGGGTGGGCATGGCCAACTTTTTTTTTTCTTACTTTTAAAAGCATTTTTTTCTACAACCTCTTCAGCTGAAGAAGTTGTAGAAAAAATGCTTTTAAAAGGCTCTGACGATCCCAGCTAAGTTGCCTGATCGCCAGAGGCTTTTGTTTTCTTTTAAAAGCATTTTTTTTTTTGCTTTTAAAAGAAAAAAAAAGCCTCTGATGATCACATGGCTCAGCTGGGTGGGGGGGGCAGGGATTTCTGCTACCGGTTCTCCGAACCACCCACCGCCATCGCTACCGGATCAGGCGATCCGGTCCGAACCAGGAGCATTTCACTCTTGGAACCGCTGCCCTAAAAGATCACCCTGGCTGAGGCACATCCAGATGGCAAATGATTGCCCTTTCCATCCCTTCATCACCTTTGCGAAGGAAAGCACTTTTCTTTTGGTTCATGATGAACTTCGGCGTGAGTGAGAAGTTGGACATCTTATTCTTCTTCATGGATTCAAAGGAGGCGTTGGCAACCACAGAATCAATGGCTGCATCATCTAAGTCTTTGCCTAAGAACTGGCTGATACGAACAACACTCCCTCGCAGATCCTGGAGGACAACCAGAAAAGACAGCCTGAAAACCACTCTGGGTGGCACACACCTGGCATCATTAATTCTGCTCAAAACAGAAAATGTCTCAAACTCTGTTTTAACTAGCATGTTTCTTCCAAAACCATCAATGCCCTTACACAGTTGGAGAAACAGGAGGGGAACAAAACAATTATCCCCCCAAAGCCTTCACCACAATATTGTTTTCAGAATGCTTTTTCAGTAAAGCATCCAAATTCATTAACTAGATTTATACATAGTGCTGAGCAATGTTTAACTGGATGTCTTTTGATCTGCCCCAATGGACTATGTCAACACAACAAGCCAAACCAGAACCAGATAAATGGAGGATTTAGTACAAAGTCAGAATCCAGCCATTCTTTTTGCCCTCCTCAAAGTTGGTTTGAATGGTGTTTCCTGAGTCTGAGAAACCCTTGATATAAAAACCCTGCGCCCTATTTTGACACAACAAATGTGTTAATCCCCCTTTCTATACTGGAGAACCTAGCCAGTCATTATCATATCTTTTTCACTAAGCCTGGATCATAAAGTGCTTACTATTGTGGCCACTGTTGACCATTGTTGTATACAGACAGGCATTTGGATCATACAGATTCACTTTTCTTCATTCCCTTCTTAACTGATAGGGTATCATATTAAATGGACAATTGAGTTGTACATGTATTAAGACTTGGCATTTCTATAACATATGCCTGTGTAAACATACACAGTACAATAGAAGAGAATATAACTCAGCTTTGAACTACCATATGGCAAGGGTGGGCAAATGTGGTCCTTTTACAACCTGTGGACTTCAACTCCCAGAATTCATGAGACAGCTTGGCTGTCTCAGGAATTCTGGGAGTTGAAGTCCATAGGGTTGTAAAAGGGCCACATTTGGCCCACCCCTGCCATATGGAGATCTTGGTGCTCACTGAGCTTGGTTGTTTGCCTGCAGTTTTATTGCCCAACTAGGTAACATCATCATTGTTATCAGCAGCAAAATCCATGCACAATTTGTACTGCAGGTATTTCCTAGTTAGTTATGAAATGTTTCCAAGGAAACAACCAAGTTCAGAGAGCACTAAGAACTCCATACACAGTGCAAAAATTAATCATAAACTTATATGTTTTCATCTAACTGAAAAAAAACACACACACCAAACCTAGGTGATGTGATCAGTTTTTGGTTCAATCTTTTACAGGAATGAAGAAAATTGGACTAACTGGTTACACCATGGTTGAATTAACCATGGCTTTGAGTGCTGTGAGAACCCAGGTGTTCAAAGCAGCGGTGGAATTCAAATTTTTTTACTACTAGTTCTGTGGGCGTAGCTTGGTGGGCATGGTGTGGCTTGGTGGGCATGGCAGGGGAAGGATATTGCAAAATCTCCATTCCCACCCCACTCCAGATGAAGGATACTGCAAAATCCCCATTCTCTCCCCACTCCTGGGGGAAGGATATTGCAAAATCTCCATTCCCACCCCACTCTGGGGCCAGCCAGAGGTGGTATTTGCCAGTTCTCTGGACTACTCAAAATTTCCACTACCAGTTCTCCAGAACCTGTCAGAACCTGCTGAATAGCACCCCTGGTTCAAAGGCACTGTGATTACTGAGCGAACAAGAAAACTTGACTCATAAATATATTTTACTTGAAACATAGCAAATAATGTACTGTTATTTATGGACATTGTAAGCTGCCCAAAGTCATTTGATAGTGAGTAGATAAATAATCACTCCCTCATAAACTCAGTTGGTGGTCTAGCAGAGAATAAGCTATGTCTTCATGGCAGAGACAGGTCTCCTCCACAGACATTTTGCATCTTGGATGGAGAGCATAAAGCATTTTAGCCAAGGTTCTGTGAAAGCAGGACAGTCGTCCCTGCTGATTATCACTAAAAAGAATTCCCACACTTTTTAATTATCTTCAGAATCTGACCATCTTGGTCAATCCAGGACTTGCCTATTTCTAGTGGTTGTATCTCTGCTCATAACACCCATAAAACCCAGTTAGACTGACAAGCAAAATAACATAATAACAACCTCTTGCAACTCCTCATATGTAATGAAGAAGAAGTTCTCTTTATCCTTCAAGTTCATCCAACCTTTAACATGGTCAAACCAGGATCCAAAAGGCACTGTAATTACAAGAGGAATTAGATGGGAGGATTGAGAGAAAAGTAAACATATGGGGAGAGAAGAAGACCAAAATTTCTTCTACACCTATTCACTTACCATCTCCTTTTAGAAAGCTCTTCAGAAATTGATCCAAGGTGCCAGGATCTTTATAGGGGTGAAACATTGAAGCAAAATGATAGAGGGACACCAAGACGTCTTTGGGGTTCCTGACTGTGTAGATTATCTGTGCACAGAAAAATGTGGGATGGTTGGAAGATGTCGAAAAATTAGATGCGACATCAGAAAATAGCAGAGCCCATATGAGAAAACATGCCTTCCTCAGAATAGATTCTGCTCTTTTCCCTGGTCTGCTAGTCAGCTATTGATAAGTGTAGGCACCCCATTTTTGCCACGGTTGTTAAATGAAACATTGCAGTTGTTCAGTGAATCACACAGTCGTTAAGCGAATCTGGCTTTCCCCATTGATTTTGCTTGTCAGATGTTGGCTGGGAAGATCCCAAATGAAGATCACATGACCATAGGACACTGCAACCATCATAATGCCAATTGCCAAGCACCCAGATTTTAGTCATATGACCATAGGGATGCTGCAATAGTCATAAGAACCAGTCATAAGTCACTTTTTCCAGTGCTGTTGTAATTTTGAATGCTTACTAATGGTTGTAAGTCGAGGACTACCTGTTAATAGGCCTATTGTTTGACATCTAAAAGGAGACCACTGGGAATGGAACATTAGCCAAATGAGAAGCTTTTTCCCGACTTTGCTGAACTCAGAGGTCTCATTTAAATGGGACCACCAAATAACCTCTTGTTTGCTTTAGTGCAGTAGATTAATATTTAAAACTACAATTTGCTATAGAGCCAGTATTCCTTACTGTTTTCATGGCTTGTTCCTGATTTGGTTTGCACCCCACCCAAGACTCTGTTCAATTTACAGGGGTATCAGCCAAACAACTAAAATCTGCTCATCTGTAAGATAGATCCTGGCTTGTTCCTGGTTCACTCTACAAACCAAAGTTTTTTTAAAAAATGATAGAATACACCACACTGGGCTTCAATTCTGACTGTGCTCACTCACCCGAGCTTACTAATGGAGCAATGGTCAGAGTTACAGTAAGATGGAAGTCTGCTGTGATCATAATTTCCCTCTTACCTTAGCTTTGGATCTGAAGAAAGACTTGGCAAAAAGATGGGCAGGCAGGTGGGAGCTAATAATGCGTGGCGATTTGTTGGTCAGAGCTGTCCTGTACCCTATCACTGTCTCAAACCAGGGACCTCGATCCCAATTGGGTGTGGTTTGGCACCAGGTAGGGTCTCCGTTGCTACGGATGAGACTTAAAATCTCCAGCATCCACACTGTTCCTAAAAAAAGTCCCCATCATTCCAAGAAAGCAGTGTTTAATCCATCTGAATTATGGATATATATGTACAGGTAGCTCCCAACTTTATGTCTTCCATTGAGCCCAACATTTCTATTACTAAATGAGACATTTATTAAGTTTTGCCCAATTTTATGACCTTTCTTCCTACAGTTGCTAAGTAACTCACTGCAGTTTTAAGTTAGTAACACAGTTATTAAGTGAATCTGGCTTCCCCATTGACTTTGCTTGTCAGAAAGTCGCAACAGGGGATCGCATGACCCTGGGACACGGCAATGGTCATAAATATGAGTTAGTTGCCAAGCGTCTGAATTTTGATCACATGGCCATGGAGATGCTACAATGGCTGTAAATGTAAGAATGGTCATGTCACTTTTTTCAGTGCCATTGTAACTTTGAATAGTCACTAAATGAACTGCTTTAAGTTGAGGACTGCCTGTACACAGCTGTATTTCTCTAAACATGCTCTGACCTGAGCAAGGCCTGTTTAGTTCCGCTCAGAAAGCTGCATCATCTGCTACTGAATTGGTCTACAGGTAGTCCTCGACTTATGACCAGTTACTTAGCGACCGTTTGAAGTTCTGACAGACCTATCTGGAGGGTACTTACAACCTGGACATGTGACAACTTGCAGTCGCTTATTTTGATGCTCGGCAACTGGACTGCATTATATCGGCCGCTTGCAGCATCCTCTGTCGTGCGTCATTTTATGACAATTTTACTGAAAACTAGCATTTACTTCCGGTTTTCGGCAAAACTGCATCAACCTTGGACCATTGATTCACTTAACACCATGGCATTCTCAACAGGATCCATTATTATTGTAATTCGAGAACTATTTGTATATCTCTTAACTCAAGGGTAGAAAACCTTGCTTAGCTGCTTTGTTATCTACCTGTTCTCTTAATATTTAGCAAAACCAGGTCAATCATCCAAAATCTGGATGGAATTGTCCAGGCCTAATCAAATCAAAATTAGAACAGCCTTTCCCAAACTGGTTGAATTCTCCAGATGTGTGCAGCAATAACCGCACCACCTAGGGAATTCTGGGAGTTGAAATCACTCATCTGGGGAAGACAATGGTAAACTAAACTTATTTTCAGTATTTTCCTTCTGTTGTTCCCTTATTTTATTAGCTGCAATCCAAACAGAGTTTCCCAGAAATCTACAGAATCCCAACTGTACAATTGCTCAGCTTAATTCTGAACAAGAACAAAAGTGCTTATATACATAATCTCCTTTTTATCTCAGCAATTACATACAGTAATTATGTACACACTTGTGGAGTATGTATATTAATAGTTCTTTTGAGAAGATAGTTCTAATAAAATTCCTGTCTGTGAAAACCAGAAGACCCCATCTCATCTGACCTCTCCTAGTGTCTAATCCAGTGTTTCTCTATTGTGGCAAATTAAGATACAAAGAGTTCAAGTCCCAGAATTCCCCAACCAGCCATGCTGGAGAATTCTGGGAGTTGAAGCCCACAAATCTTAAAGTTGTCAAGGTTGAAAAAACCCTGGTTTGATCTGAAGTTTCCTGGAAACTTCTTTGAGCTTTTTGAAACTACAAATATTTATTTCTATTTAATAGCAAAGTGGCGCAAATAATTCCAAAGGATGCCATGCATATTATTATTTAAGCTCATGCCATGTAATTCTCATCCATTTGCCTCCCTATCCTGTGCTTTATTAAGAAGTTCCAGGTTAAAATATTTTACAAACTACAATAAAATATTAAATCAAATTTAAAGGTTTTAGCTATTTTTAAATGTCACATAGTAATTGCTAGTGCTGTCTGCTGTTGTTTTTTTGTTGTTACTTATTTTTTTCCAAAAGCAGTGTTTTGTAAAAATTGTTTATGCTATTACTAAGAGCTGGGTCCCATATGAAAACTAAATGGAACACTAATTCTATTTTTCTTTTACAAAACACACAAAAAATATATTTAACTTGCTATCACCCACTAATCTGAAGCATTTTCCCTCCCCGCAAGTAGCCCAAAAAATTCTACCTGATTTCTGATAAGTGACATTGAAAATATCGTCATCTCGGACTTGGAAATCCTTTTCTACCATCTGCAACACAGGTTCTGCATAGATGATGTGAGGAAAACTGATCCCTTTATATTGGAAATACTCTTTGAACATCCTGAGGCCCAGCAGATAACAGGAAAGGTTTGAAAATAAGTGTGAAACTTGGCGGCAAAACCAAATTCAAAGGATTCTTCCTTTCAGTCAGGAGAATTAGTTGTGTCCTCTGAAAATGAGAACAGATTTATGAACGTTTGACAATGAGGAAAAGAAAAAGCAGCGGCATGCAGTAGCAGACAGAAAATTGGAACTCAAATCGTCTTGGTTCACGGTCTATTTGCTACTTTAAGAAGGAGAGGGAGAAAAAACCCCTCCAGACCTTCCAGATATGTCCAATTACAGCTATAACAGCCAGAATTTCAATTTGGAGGTTATGGAAAGCTGATGTGCTGTAGCAAAGTATCTCTTCTCCCTCATTAGCTTTTTTTCTTTTTATTTGCTCTGTCTTACGGCAATAAGAAATTGTTTGAGCATCCTTGCATGCACGCTCAAGACAATGGGACTCCTAAACAGCTTCTCTCCAAGCTTAGATGCTATGTGTAATTCTCAGGCTTTATAAAAAAAAAAAAAAAAAACAGCAGAAAAATCCCTACTGGAACAAATTAAAATCTCATCTAGGATGTAATGAGGATTTCATTCACATATGGATTATGGTTGATGTTGTTTTACTAAATTACAGAATTGGCAACTTCTTTTAAAAATGGGACAAAAACTCTTAAGCTTCTTTTTCTGAGCAGCGTCTGGTCATATTAGGAAGCTGTTAGATACAACATACTCTGTGCCAGAAATACATTTTATCTATTGCGTTTTGGCTGTTGCAGATTACTGAGAATTTTGCTAAATTTGTTTTTAAGGTAAGTGCTTCCCAAAAAAAATTCACAAGTTTATGTATAAACAGGTCAAAAGTAATGTTTTAGGTATATTTCATGACAGTGCATGATTGAAAATACTAGATTCTTTTTTAAAAAAAAAAAATACAGGAGAAAGCAAAATTAATAGATTAATTCATCTTTGGTTTTTTTTTTTATATTTATATCTGAACTTCCTTCTTTTCCTGAAAGTAACTAAGACAGGAATTCTCTCTTCCCTGTTCTATCCTCAGAACAACCCTGTGAGATAGGTTAGCCTGAGAAGCAGAAATTAACCCGAAGTTACTCAGTGAGTTTCATCACTAGGTAGGACATTGAGTTGGTTTCCCCATCCTGATCCAACATTTTGATCACTAAGATACACTGGTGCACTAATAGAAATCTTAAACAGACAAGAAAAAAGAGTTGCCTTGATTGGGTGCTTAATAGCATTAGAATATAAATTGTAATAATAATGATGCCTTTAATATCATCAAACAACAACTTCTACCTATCTTAAGCCTTTGGGAAGGTCTCAATAGATCAGGAGTGTCAAACTCGATTTCATTGAGGGCCGCATCAGGGTGGTGTTTCACCTCGGGGGGGGGATGAGGGGGTGGCTTGGGTAGGCATGGCCAGCATTACATCACTCATGTCGGGGGTGCCTGTAGTGGCCCAAGCATTCTGCCAGCGAAAACGGGCTGGGCAATTCCAAGCATTAGATACACAGCTGGAAGAGTGGACTGGACTTATGCAGAACTAAAACTCTGGATAAGAAGACTAGAAAAATAATGACAATGAATCATGCCCTTCATTCATGCAGCAATGTTGACATACTCTACTTACCAAGAAGTATATGTGGGCGTGAAATGTTTCAAGTACACTAGATAGCTGAAGAAAGTATAAGGGCATTGGAAAAATATCTGAAGGATAGAACATGCAGTGAGGCTGGTATACCATGAAGACTTACTAAATTCCAGAGAAACCAGACTGGCCTATAAGAAAGACTAAATGAAGAATTGAAAAGAGACACGGCAAGGCAAATAGCCAGTATATCAAAAAAAAAAAAAAAAAACCCTAACAGACAAAGGAGATAACAGCAAAACCTAACAATGTTAAGAGCGGGAAAGCTGAATAAAGTGACAGAGGGTCTAATTCTGGCTGAACTAAGCCTTAAATGCATATAAAGCCAGAACTGAGAAAACAGCAACAGACAGCAAATGTTGTCTCTGCAAAGAAGCTGAAGAAACAGTGGACCATCTAGTTAGTTGAGAAGATCGCACAGAGTGACTACAAATACTCTGTTTCCCTGAAAATACGACCTATCCTGAAAATAAGACCTAGCATGTTTTCCTCATGTGCCTAATATAGGCCCTATTCCCCAAATAAGCCCTACTTAAGACCCTGTGCAGCTGGCTGCCTGCTCATTCTTCTGGTTGCTTGCAGTGCCGCAGCCATGAGGTGAAGCGGGGGGTGGAGCTTCCCCATGCGCCTCACACCAGCTTACCTCAGCGCCCTGCAGCCAGGCCATTCATGCCCCAACATCTCCCTTGCAGCGGCAGCACCAGTAGCCATGTGCAGCAGAAGCTCACATGGCTGCCGGCTCATTTCTTCTGCTTGTTTGCGGCTGCAATGGAGCAGGAGGCCGAATGGTGTGCTGGTGCTGTGGCCACAAGGCAAGGCAGGTGTCGGTGCATGGGTGGCCTGACTGCGGGGGCCCTGAGGTAAGCAGTGCGGGGCATGTGGGTCAGCTCCCTCACCTCATGACAGCAGCAGTGGCATGCCACACAGCCTCCTGCCCTGCCGTGAGCAAGCAGAAGAAGTGGGCCTCCCATACATGGGGAGGGGAATAAGACACTCCCCCAAAAATAAGCCCTAGTGCTTATTTTGGGGCCCAAAAGAGAATAAGAACCAGCCTTATTTTCGGGGAAACATGGGTAGTGGCATGACAAAAAGAGCATCAATGTAATGTAATGTAATAGCAAAAATTTCACTTTCCTGCAAGCAAGAACTGGTCGGAACAAGAAGTAAACAAAATAATAGAAAAATGAAAAAGCTACAGTGCTCTGCGACTTTAGAATACAAACAGACAAGTACCTGTCACATCACACCCCCAACTTAACAACTGTTGATAAGAAAGACAAAAAAGTCTAGACAGTGGACGTGGCAGTAGCTGAAAACAGGAAACTAGAAGAGAAAGAAATGGAGAAGTTCACAAAATGCAAAGACTTTGAAACAGAAGTAGAAGGATTGTAGAAAGCAAAGGTAGTACCTATAGTAAAAATCTCCTTGAGTGCAATCCCTAATATCTGGAACACTATCGGCATTGACAAAATCACATCAGACAATTGCAAAAGGCAGCTTTACTCGGAACAGCTTACATCCTGCGACATCCTTTATTACCATGAAACAACAAGATCTGCCTATCCCAGGTCCTTGATAAGGATAAAAATGCCAAATCCAGTCTAAAAATCTGGCTGACAGACATAATGTTTCAACTTGTTCCTTATTTGCCCTAACAACTTGTCCTATAAGTTATTTTGCTCTGAAAATGGAAGTCAACTGGAGTCACTTAAAAATCATGTTTTGTTTTGTTTTTTGCTTCGTTCTTTTTCTCTAAAGCCACCTGAAATAAGTTCCACATTCTGGTTAGATGTAACTTGAAGAAGTATTTACATTTTTCTGATCTGAACCCGAGCATCAACCAGTTTCATTGAATGACCCTATCTTCTAGTGTTAATGTGTTGAGAGAGAGCAAGAGAGAAGATCCTTTGCATCACTGAGCACCAGGATGTGGGAGGAAAGCACACTGAGCACTGGAAAAGCTTTTGATTTCTACTTATTGTTATTAAGTAGGGTTCCCTGATGGGTTGTTCCCCTCGTTCTCACCCAAAACAAGTGCTGGAGTGACATTGAAAAAAGCAGGCATCAATACTGCAATACTTAGGAGGAACCTGCCCTGCCAGTTAGACCTGACCTGGGGAGGTCTCTTCCTACACGCTGTCATAAGTAATACCAAGGCACTGATGACTTCCATGGGAGATGCATCTGAACTTCCCAAACTGGGTGTTAAGACAAACCATAAAGCAAACCATAAAGCAGCGTCTCTTAGCAAACCATAAAGCAGCATCTGTGATAATGCCATTAATATGTCTGGGGATACCACGCCATACAGTAAGGAAGCTACAGAACACAGAAGGATTTTTTGATGTCTCTCAAGATTTGGCTGTTCAGCAACACTGTGTCTGTTTTTCTTCCCACCCACCAACCACACTGTTAAGGAAAGGATAGAATGTCAATACACAACAAGGTTGTGAGGTATTATAGGTGGATCTTAGATGGAGAGATGCAAAAATATGCTTGAGGACAATTAGAGGATGCAAGAATCAGAAAGAAGGAGGCTCCACAATTACAGCTATCTAATTGATATTAATCACCCTTTGAAGTTGCATCCATAACCAGAATCATTTAAGCATAGTCATTAGATCTTCCCTTCCTCAAATTAATCTTCATGGAGACACTCTTGCAGTTTTCTCAACAAGAAGATGGAAGTGCTTCCTATGGTCTTTTTCTATGGTATTTTTCCAACTTCCCAGATTAGATTACAGAACTGGGATATCTTCCATCCAAGTACTAAACTAAATCAGGTACTAATCAACTTTTTTTGTAAGATCAGCCAAATATAAATAGAATCATAGCATTGTTGACTGGTTCATTCAACGATCAGTTTGGTAGTCCCAAGGATGTTTTTCCCAAAAGGCAACTGGATTTTCTCTGTGCTTTCTTTGAAAGTATTTCGCTTCTCATCCAAGAAGCTTCTTCAATTCCAAAGAAGAGAACTGAAGAAGTTTCTTGGATGAGAAGTGAAACATTTTCAAAAAAAAAACACAGAGTATGACCAGTTGTCTTTTGGGGACATTTTTGGAACAACCATGACCTGGGTGATTGAGAATCTCCATAGACAAGCGGTTTGGTTATTTATGATTTATTCTATTAAATTACAATTGGCTGGATTCATAAAACAGGTGGTGCCATAAAACCCAGTGGGCTGAGTCCAGACAACATATTCAACTGAAACCAAATTTAACTTGTTTTAACTGAACGTGAAGTGCAAACCCACCTCCACTGTTGAGCAGGGAGTTACTCCATCCATCCTGCAGTCCCTGCAGGAAATCTACTACTAGCTACACCCATTGTGGCTGGGGATTTTCATCCACTTTGGTCTCAGACAGAAGTTGGGCAGCTGTTCTTCCAAATGAATATAAAGAATAAAATAAGATGGGATGGGATGGGATGGGATGGGAGAGGGAGAGGGAGAGGGAGAGGGAGAGGGAGAGGGAGAATTCTTTATTGGCCAAGTGTGATTGGACACACAAGGAATTTGTCTTGGTGCATATGCTCTCAGTGTATATAAAAAGAAAAGATACATTCGGCAAGAAACATAAGGTACAACACTTAATCATAGTCATAGGGTACAAATAAGCAATCGAACCATACTAGGAAACAGTCAATATAAATCATAAGGATACAGCAACAAGTGGGTGTAGGTAGGTATAAGTGGGAGGAGATAGGTGATAGGAACAATGAGAAGATTAATAGTAATAGTAATGCAGACTTAATGAATAGTTCGACAGTATTGAGGGAATTATTTGTTTAGCAGAGTGATGGCATTCAGGAAAAAACTGTTCTTGTGTCTAATTGTTCTGGTGTACAGTGCTCTATAGCGTCATTTTGAGGATAGGAGTTGAAACAGTTTATGTCCAGAATGTGAGAGGTCTGTAAATTTTTATTTATTTTTATTTTATTTTATTTTCATTTATTTTTATATGCCGCCCTTCTCCGGAGACTCAGGGCGGCTTACAATGCGTTAAGCAATAGCCTTCATACTTTTGTATATTTTATACAAAGTCAGCTTATTGCCCCCACCAACCGGGTCCTCATTTTACCCACCTTAGAAAGGATGGAAGGCTGAGTCGACCTTGAGCCTGGTGAGAATTGAACTCGCAGTAATTGCAGGCAGCTGGATGTTAAATGCTGCCTTAGTAGGAGGCATTAGCCTCCTACGCCACTCAGGTTCCTGAAAATATTTTCACAGCCCTCTTTTTGACTCGTGCAGAATAGAATAGAATGGAATGGAATGGAATGGAATGGAATGACTGGACTGGACTGGACTAGACTAGACTAGACTAGACTAGACTAGACTAGACTAGACTAGACTAGAATAGAATAGAATAGAATAGAATAGAATAGAATAGAATTCTTTATTGACCAAGTATGATTGGACACACAAGGAATTTGTCTCTGGTGCTTGCTCTTGGATGTGAAATTCAGCTAGAATATACAATGCTATGGGTCTTATATGCATTCAGGCAGAATTATCAACTAATGAGAAATGTCACAAGCAGATGTGCCACTTTCAATGGCTGCAACTATGGTTTAAGATGTATATCTCAGCAACTAAAACTTATCCTGGTAGGAAGAGAAACATGATTATCTGCCAACCTTCTGTAGGAAATTTGCACCCACCCCTCTCCTAGGAAAATAAGATATTTTAGGAAATATTAAAACAGCAGAATATTCCCCCTAAAAGGGAGGCAGAATCTCAGCCCCACCTCCTCCACTTTGTTAATAGGCCATTAAGGTCTGGGCCAATCTATTCTACATAACAAAGATCTACTACTTCAGAGGTAGAGCCATAGTAGGAATTGCCCAAAGCCCTTTCATTACATCATCACCCAGCAAGAGTCAACCAAGCCCTTGGACTCAAAAGACAACCTACAGAGTTACCCCTGCATGGCCCCATGGGAATCTGACAACCAATCAGAACACAAGCTCAAATTCAAAGCCCAACAGAGGGATAAAGCTCAGGGACTCTCAGCATCTCTGCCCTTTTTGCCCAGGATCTCAAGTCATGTGATCCTGTTCATCAATAAACCTTTCCAAGCAACTTCCAGGAATCCAGTGTCTTTTTCCCCACTTGGAACTGAACCCAGTTGGACATTTCTTCCAACACTTCAATGACAAGAGATTAAATAAATGTTGCCTGAAATAAAGGCTGCTGCTAGAAACAGAGAAATAGAGATCGGTTGAAAAACAGGCAAACTTACTACGAGGCACATTTTCTTTCTGAATCCCAAGGCTTTTACATACTAATGAGTTATTGACTAGATTAACTCACTTCATTAAGCTGTGTTTTTTAAAAATTATGGTTTACCAAATAAACTGCAATTGGCCAGGTTCGCCCAAACTTAAACCAGACCTAGACCAATCACATCCTGGTTTACAGCAGAGCTGATGAACAGGACCATTGTATAACTGCTCTCCTTTGTATAAACAAAAAAAAAAAAAAAAAAGTCGGGCTTTTTTTTTTTTTGCCTTGACATCACTTTCAAAACTCATGTTACCTTTCAAAAACAGGTTTGCAGTTATAAAGCATAAAGTAAATAGGTCAAATTTGTTTACTCAACTGTACTTTGCCCTGGGTTAGAGGCAGTGGTGAAATCCAATTTTTTTTATTACTGGCTCTGTGAGCGTGGCTTGATGGACATGGCTTGGTGGGCATGGCAGGGGAAGGATACTACAAAATCCCCATTCCTTCCCCACTCCTGGGGGAAGGATATTGCAAAATCTCCATTCCCACCTCACTCTGGGGCCAGCCAGAGGTGGTATTTGCCGGTTCTCTGAGCTGCTTAAAATTTCCGCTACCGGTTCTCCAGAACCTGTCAGAACCTGCTGGATTTCACCCCTGAATGGAGGGCAGAAGGAATGTAGATATCTGAAGTGAGACTAGATCTGCAGCAATCAGAAGCCTCCTCCCTCTGTTCTGGGGGAATACCATCAAATCAATATATGGATTGTTTTGGGGAAAGCAAAAGTGAACTTATTATTTATGGTTTTGATGATCAGATAGGATACATTATAGGAAGAAGAGAGGTGTGTTAAAACCACAGAGTAATAGGTAAACTTATAATTGCTTTTATAACTGCTGTAAATAGGATTGGAAGCCCCTTCTTTGTATCTTCTTTCTTTCTTTCTTTTCTGTTTTTCTCCTTGCACTTTTAGCCTTTTCTGATTTCTTTCTTACTTTTTCTCTTCTTTTAATTACTTTATCCTAGTTTTTAATCTTCCTGTTAATTATTTTAAATTAAAATTATATAAAGGAGGAAGGATGCCTCAAATTATCCAACAAAATACATCTTCAAAAATATTAATGCAATTAACCTGTTTCATTATTATAATGGATAAAAGAACGGCACCTCTATCAACTATCGCAAACAACTGTGATTTTTATCATGCAATCATCTAGTCTCTTCCATATAATTTTATCAACTACATTGTCCACAATAAAAGTCTTCACTGAAAGCCTCTTGAACAAATGCCCAGCAGATCAGTTTCTAAACTGCTGTGTTTGCTCACCAGATCTTCCATCTCTTTTCTTTTTAAGTAGAGAAAAGCTGAGAAAGAAGGAAAGACAAAATAACTGCATGATGATTTTTGATTACTAGTGCCTTTAGGGAGCATCTTCAATCTAAATCTAATCCAACATATTTTACTGGTAACACTAGGATAAACAAAGGAATTGGTATATCAACGTAATCATTATTGGTGCTGTTCTTCCTGGCTAATTTATCTCTGTTTGCCCTTTGGTTGACAATCCCCATTTTTTTATTATTATTTTTTTGCTATAACTTAGGGACTTGTAATTTTTTTCTCTGGAAAAAAAAAACTAGGTTTCTTGAGACAAACGCATCAACCTCCACCTCCCCACACCCCCAGAAGAGGCTGCAAATCTCAAACGACCTGGCAACCCTTTCTCCCACAGGCTATTCTCTGGAGAAATTAAGAGCGAACCTACAGTAGTCAAAATAAACACTCCAGCTCTATTTCTGTCCTTGCCACTCTAGCAGCTTTGCCGCTCTAAAAGTACAGCAATTAGTGCATTTCCCAAAGTTACTTGCCTGGGGAAAGAGATCCTTGCATTTGGTGAGCTGGCTAGATGTCTTGGCAACCCAAATCTCTGTAGTCCTAAAAGATGGACATTTCCAACCAACTTGCCTTCCCCTTGATTAATCAAGTGCTCCTACCAAAATAGATGAAATAGTCCCTTGTCCCGAGAAGAGATTCAGGCTACTAAAAAAACATATCAAAGGGGACGTTTGGGGAAAGTTTATGTTAAATCTCCACCCAATACGGTAAACTTAGAGAAGCCATCTTAATTCCCTAGCTAGAATGAAAAACAATCTTAATCAAAGGACATTTTGGTCAAGTAGTTCATAACTAGGCTAAAAACCAGGAAACGGTGAGGTCTTATCCCACCCTTAGGCATGAAAGCCAGCTGGCTGTCTTTGGGCCAATCACTAAGACACTGTGAGTTCTAATCCCACCATAGATTTAAAAAGTGGCCAGGTGACTTTGGGCTGGTCCCACTCTCTCAGCTGAACTTACCTCATAGGGTTGTCATTGTGAGGAAAATAGGAAGGCAAACGAGTATTAGGTATCTTTGACACCTTGAGTTTTTTATAAAAAAATAATAAGGTGGGATTATAAATAGACCATGTACAGTATAGCTGTCTTTGGAACTCCCCACCACAACCACCAAGAATCACCATGTGGGCATACAAAGCTACCCTCTACTCCCATCCAACCAAGATACAGCAATTTAAATTAAAACACCGATAAGTATAATGTATTTATGTTTCTAAACTACCTCTCTCATCCCAGAAACTTCAAGATGAAAACTCCAATGATGTTCTTTCGGATGAGATCACTATGCCATGACCAATACTAGGTCTTTATATACCGAAAAAAAATATAGAAATTGCCCAGAGGTGCCCCTCACCCCTGAAGAAAGCTATCCTGTCACAGCTACAAAATTTAGGCAACAGGGAGATTGTGCAAAGAGTTCAAACGTCATGTTCCTCCTTGCTACCACCCACTCTTCATCCAGGTACTTGATTTTTATGGATAGCTGGATATAGAAGAAATTCCAGTTTATCTATGGCATGTAAATAATGGTTTCCTTTCATCAATCCATTTCTGTAGGCAAATGTCCTCCCCTTTCTTTACAACAGAAACTGGGAATCCATCATCACCTCCAGCTTTTGCAAACTAACAACTATCCTACCTGGCTAGTGGTGAGAAAAGCCAGAATTCATGGCTTACCCTCCCCAAAAGTCCCCTATCCTACTTTATATTAGTGCTCTCTTCTCTTCTCTTCTCTTCTCTTCTTTTCTCTCCTCTCCTCTCCTCTCCCCTTCCTCTCCTCTCCTCCCCTCTCCTCTCCTCCCCTCTTCCCTTCTCTCCTCTCCTCTCCTCTCCTCTTCTCTTTTCTCTTCTCTCCTCTCTCTCTCTCCCTCTCCCTCTCCCTCCACCTTTCTCTTGTTTTTATTCTGGATTTTTCTCATCTCCCTCTCCTCCATGTTTCATTGTTTTTCTTTTTCTTCCCTCTTTTCCTCTAGCCTTTTCTCACTTCTTTTTATTCTTTGCTTCCATCTCCCCTTCCCTCTCAAAAAACAGAGCCTGCAGCTTTCCTACATCTCGCTGTACCAACCTTCAAGAGATAAAGAAGATATTGCCTATTGTCCTTTCGGCAGTCATTCCAAGAGCATCGACACACACCTACCTTTTGCGCATACCTTAACTTTTTCACTAAGTCTTGGATTCACTAAGTCTTGGATGCTGCACACCCAGTCAATCCATCACAATCTTCACCTGATACACAACGGAACCTGATCCGGCCGTCTGCTGCTTCCTACAGGTACTCACCCCTCTGAATCACAAACAGGTCTATCAAAAACAGGTGTTGTCTTCTTATATTCTTGTTTCAAGCTTTGGTATGTTTGCCTATCCCACCCACAGACTCTCTTTCCTGCTTACCTGGATTGTGCACAACTGTTTGCCCAGTTGATACCTAGGAGATTTTATGGTTCGAGCATTTTCCCCAAGGTTATACAGTTAATTGACTGAAGAGGTTTGCACTAAGAGACTACTGCAGTGCTGGATGTGTTGACTTCTCGGAAAGAAATTAGTCGGTTAGCATCCGATACCATGCAGGTAGGTGAGCAGGTAGATGAAAGCGTCTCCAGCACTGTAGTAGCAGGATCCAATCATAAGAAAGGGAGATAGTGTGTTTTAATGCACAGAAACACACTGAATTAAGAGGGGGAAAACCTGCTGAAATTCTTTGTAATATTGAAAAGATATTGAATTCTTAGACTAATGAGGGACAAAATCTATACAGATAGTCCTTGACTTACAATCATAATTAAGCCTAAAATTTCTGTAGCTAAGCAAGACAGTTGTTAAATGAGCTTTGCCCCATTTTACGATCTTCCGTGCCACAGTTGTTAAGTAAATCACTGCAGTTATTAAGTTAGTAACATAGTTGTTAAGGGAATCTAGCTTTCCCATTGACTTTCCTTATCAGAAGTTACAAAAGTTGATCACATGACCCCAGGACAATGCAACCGTCATAAATACATGCCAGTTGCCAAGCATCTGAATTTTGATCACATGACTATAGGGATGCTGCAATGGTCATAAGTGAACTTTTTTCAGTGCCATTGTAACTTCGAACAGTCACAGAAGGAATGGTTGCAAGTTGAGGACTACCTGCAAAGTTTTTTATTACTCTGGGCCTGAGTTAAATTCCTCCTTTTTCTCTGACGTATTGGTGGAGGGAACTTCAGGAGGGGTTCACATCTTAAGGGAAGTGTAATAGCGCCTAGTAGAAACCAGGGCAAATACCCAATATTATTTCCTTTTCTTTGAATTTTTATTAAAGTTGATTATAAGATAAATACAAATACAAAGAAAATTAAGAAAGTTAAAGAAGGCAGAAGAAAAGCGCAGAAAGAAGTAAAACAGAAAGAAAAAAAGTAGAATGCAAAAAAGTTACAGCCTCAACATTTTGATTTACATTCCTAAATGTTTTAAGCCATTTCTATAACAACAAAGCCATTCTAATCATCAAATGAAAATAAATAAATAAAACCTAAAATTAGAATTTTATTTTATTTTCAGCTTTGAGTACAAAATCACCAAGTGGTTTTGAAATGGAAACTGAACTAGATAAATTATTATCCTTAATAAAATGGTCAATTTTGCCATCTCCAGCAACTCTTTACTGTCCATTCTTCCATTGTAGGAATCAGTGTACCTTTCTGTCTTTGTGCATGTAAGATTCTTATCACTGTCAACATATATCCCAACTTTAATTCCAAAGCTGTATTTGGTGTGAATCTAATCACTTCTGATTCAGTGGTGGAATTCAATTTTTTTTACTACCGGTTCTATGGGCATGGCTTGGTGGGCGTGCTGTGGTGTGGTATGGTATGGTGTGGCTTGGTGGGCGTGGCTTGGTGGGCATAGCAGGGGAAGGATACTGCAAAATCTCCATTCTCACCCCACTCCAGGGGGAAGGATATTGCAAAATCTCCATTCCCACCCCACTCTGGGGCTAGCCAGAGGTGGTATTTGCCAATTCTCCGAACTACTCAAAATTTCTGCTACCAGTTCTCCAGAACCTGTCAGAACCTGCTGAATTTCATCCCTGTTCTGATTCCTATCAGACCAGAATGATGCGTTTCTTTCTGAATATCAAATAGTTAAAAAGAAGTATCTGCCTCTCCTTCTCTCTCCATGACTTTCAAAGAAGTACGTAGAGGCAGCATAGATGGTTAAATTTAGACTTGCCATCAAGTTAAGTGAAATGTCTCATTTATACAGATACACCGCTAGTGATGTCGTGCAATATCATGCCGACTTCCTTTTATCTTTTTACTTTCAAATCCATGATTGATTCAGACATGTATCCAAGATTCCAAGATTTAATTCCTACCCATGCTAGGAAAGATAGGCAGCTGACATAGAAAGTCACACGGTCAGAATATAAGTGCATGTGCTTAAAGATGCCCTAAAATTCCTACTCCACTCAGAAATGGGTATTTGTGGGACCGCCTTCTGCCGCCAATAGCCTCCCACCGGCCAGTACGCTCCCACAGAGAGGGACTCCTCAGAGTGCCGTCAGCCAGGCAGTGTCAGCTGACGACCCCCAGGGGGAGGGCCTTCTCTGTGGCAGCACCTGCCCTCTGGAACGATTTGCCCCCGGAGATACGCATGATACCAGATCTCCGGGCTTTTCGCCGTGCCCTAAAAACTTTTCTTTTCCACCAAGCAGGGCAGGCGTAAACCACCCCCTCCCCTTTTGAGATGTTAGATTTTTAATTGTCTATGGGTTTTAGTTGGGATGTTTTAAATTTTGGGCCAAAGTTGTGTAATTCTTTTAACAAATTTTAAATTTGGGATGTTTTTATTTTGGCTGAGTCCGCCCTGAGTCCAGCAGGAGAAGGGCAGTATACAAATTTAATAAAATAAATAAAATAAATAATAAATGAGATTTCTCACCCCACCTGCCCTTTTTATTGCAAATCTCTATGCTGGAATATAATATACAGATACAAAACCAACATCATAAATAGCAACATTCAAGAACCAGTGCCAGAAGATTTTAGATATCTACAGATGTCAAAATAGCTTTTCTTCAACTATGGAACATCAAAGTGAGATGCTGGCCTGAAATTGCTGAACATATTGAAAGTCAGAAGGTTACAAAACTAGTTCAGTCCTCCAAAATACAGGTAGTGCTCAACATACAAGCACACTTGAGCCCAAGATTTCCATTGCTAAGCAAGACAGTTGTTACATGAGTTTTGCCTCATTTTATGAGCTTTCATGCCACAGTTGGTAAGGGAATCACTGCAGTTGTTAAATTAGTAACATGGTTGTTAAGTGAATCTTGCTTCCCCATCAACTTTGCTTGTCAGAAAGTGCCAGAGTGCGATCACATGACCCCA
This sequence comes from Pantherophis guttatus, assembly GCF_059756535.1. Lineage (NCBI taxonomy): Eukaryota > Metazoa > Chordata > Lepidosauria > Squamata > Colubridae > Pantherophis > Pantherophis guttatus. The sequence continues at coordinate 27,917,526 of NC_142066.1, read as the reverse complement.
AGCTGCTGCAACCATCATGTGAGTCACTTGCCAAGCATCTGAATTTTGATCACATGACCACAGGGATGCTGCTACGGTCGTAAGTGTGAATGGCCATAAGTCACTTTTTTTAGTCTTGTTGTAACTTTAAAAAGTCACTAAATGAACTGTTGTAAAATGAGGAGTACCTGTAATTCTTTGGACGGGATGCTTTTCTATAAACGTTTGGGGGAATTGATGGGTAATAAACACTTTTGCCCCAAAAGCAGGTGGGGGGGAGAAAAACATGCATGGGGCAATCTGATCATCCCTCAGAAGTTTGGACTCCAAATTCTCAAAAATGGCCATGGTGACTTGGGAATTCTAGGAAATTAAATCCTCCCAGGGAAGGCTGGCATTAGCTACAGCCCCAAACATATACATATAGGTAATCCGCCACTTACCACCACAACTGTGACCAGAATTTCCATTTCTAAGCAAGTTGGTTGTTAAGTTAGTTGAGCCCAATTTTATGACCTTTTTTGCCACAATTGTAAAGTACATCATGGCAGCTGTTAAGAGAATCACTTGGCCAATAAAGGAATAAAAACTGTTCAGTTCAGTTCAGTTCAGTTCTGTTCTGTTCTGTTCTATTTTACCCCTACCCCTACCCCTACCCGTACCCCTACCCCTACCCCTATACCTATCCGCTATGCTATGCTATGCTATGCTATGCTATGCTATGCTTTGCTTTGCTTTGCTTTGCTTTGCTTTGCTTCGCTTCGCTTCGCTTCGCTTCGCTTCGCTTCGCTTCGCTTCGCTTCGCTTCCCTATCCTATCCTATCCTATCCTATCCTATCCTATCCTATCCTATCCAGAGGTGGGTTTCACATAATTTTACCTTTGGTTTGCTGTGCATCGAAAATGTGAGTGTGCAGGGCTTGCACCCATGCGCGCAGCTTAGAAAATGTGGCTAAATAGGAGAGCATAGCGCCGAGGTGGGTAGCATCCACATGCAGGTTACCACTACCGGTTCACCTGAACAGGTCCAAACCGGCTGAATACGACCACTAATCTTATATTATTCTATCCTATCCTATCCTATACAGGGGTGAAATGCTCCCGGTTCGGACCAGATCACCCGATCCGGTAGCGATGGAGGCGGGTGGTTCGGTGAACTGGTAGCAAAAATCCCTGCCCCCCCCATGCCCAGCTGAACCACCCAATCATCAGAGGCTTTTTTTTTACTTTTAAAAGCATTTTTTTTACAACCTCTTCAGCAGAAAAAATGCTTTTAGAAGTAAAAAAAAAGCCTCTGATGATCGCTCGGCTCAACTGGGATCGTCAAAGGCTTTTAAAAGAAAAAAACCCTTTTTTTCTTTTAAATGCCTCTGACGATCCAAGCTGAGTTTGCCTGATCGGCAGAGGCTTTTTTAAAAACTCAGCTTGGATCGTCAGAGCCTTTTGAAAGCATTTTTTTACAACCTCTTCACCAAAGAGGTTGTAGAAAAAATGGTTTTAAAAGTAAAAAAAAAAAAAATTGGCCACACCCACCCAGTCACATTACCCCCGCCCCCAAGCCACGTCCACAGAACCAGTAGTAACAAATTTTAGATTTCACCACTGATCCTATACTATCCTAATTCTGCAAATCCAGGCTCTCTTTTACAGTTTGCTTGTCAGAAGCCAGCTTGGAAGATTGCAAATGGCAATCACATGACCATTGAATATTGCAACCATTGTAATTCATGCTGATTGCCAAGCATTGAATTTTGATCATGTGACCATGGGGATGCTGCAATGGTCACAAGTGTTGTAAGTCACTTTTTTCACTGCTATTGTAACTTTGAATGGTCACTGAATGACCGGTCGGAAGTCAAGGATTACTCATCCATCCGGTTTCATGTTTGAAACTGCCCATACAGATCCATAATTCCCATTCAGAGTAGATCAACTACTTGACTGAAATAAGTGCTAAGGATTATTTCAATGTATTTCCCAGCATTCCCATGTACTGGGTCATTGACTTCAGTGGAGCAAAAGAATCCATTAGCACAAATTGCACAGAGAACAGGAGGAGAGGCTCCAATGGACCATCTCCCATCCACCTTTAATCCTCTTTCAGTCTCTCAAAGACCTGGAAAGGCATCCCTTAAAAAAGAGGAAACCTATTTCTATGAAGTCAGCACCTATTCATTGAGGAAGAATGATTTTCATTTAAAAAGAAATGCAATGTACACAACTGTAAACATTGAAATCCCAAAAATTCTCCACAGGGGCTGACTTTGGATGGACAAATTTGAGGTGGTTTTCTTCTTATATTTTCTCTTTAAGCCAAGATTGTCTGGTCGAGCCCTACAGTTTTTTCTTCAGAGAAAAATCCTCTGCAAAACAGAAGAGAATATCAGGGCAGGAACAATAGAGCATTTGAAATGGGATTCTGAATGCGGAAGTTTGTAAAAGTCTTAAGAATCTGATTAATTGAATAAGCGCAAAGCAGAATTGAAGCCACACCAAAGCTACTGGAAGAGAGATGTTATTGTGGCTGCAATATCCCAAGATGCTGTCACATTTTCTTTACTGCTCTTTCTTTCACCGTGACAGGTCTGAGTAAGGAGTTCTTAAATATATATATATATATATATATATATATATATATTTTAGCCTCCTTCTTTCCAACAAGACAGCATTACTTTTTGACTCAATATTTCTTGACATTACTTTGCACTTAGCAGGGGCTAACCTGCCCAATGCTTTCTTCATCACATTTTATGCAAAAGTAAGGCCCTGATGTACAAGATGACATCATTTGGCTCTCAGACCAAATTTTTGAGTACTTCAAACCTTAGGAGAAGCACAGATAAGTCCTTGATTTACAACCCACAATTCTGATTGTAAATCATGATGGCCATAAAACAGATCATCACATGATTCTATGATCTATTTTGCAGCTGTTTTTAAGTGAATGCAGCAATTGTAAAGCAAACACCATGGCTGTTAAGTAAATGCCACAGTTGTTAAGCAAACCCATTGTTTGCTATGGGCCGTTTTTGCCAGAAACTGGAAGTAAACACCAGTTTTCAGAAAAAAAATGTGAATTGCAGTCACATGAACATGGGATGCTGCAAACAGCTGTAACCATGGGTCAGTTCCATGTACCCAAAATGCCGTCACAGGTAGAGGCCTGGACATCAGAACCATCTGGTTCTGATATGGGTTGTAAGTCTCTATTTCGCGATCCACCATAACTTTAACTGGTCATAAATCAAGATTTGCTGTAGATCTGAACTGCAAAAATCCAGATTTCCACTAGATAGCATCTCACAAAATGCATACCTCTTTAGAGTTTTACAGCACTGAGCTGGTAGTCTTATAGAATCCATTCAATCATAACTACTGAATTTTCGCATCATTTTCTGCCGTTCTGAGGTTGTCTCACCATCATTATCAAAATTAAACTCGTTTTCTTCCCCAAAAGAGAAAGATTGAAAACCCTTCTAGCCCCACTTACATGTGCAACCTTGTACTATTAACACCACTCCACCTACTGTAGTCTTAATTCCTCCCAAAAGATTAGGTGTGCCACCCCCACCAGCCTTCAAATGTTTGCTTGATCTTGATCTTAAAGATTTCTTAATTTCTTCTGAATTACACCCAACATTTTCCCAACCCGTTTTTCATCTGATAACTAACCAGATAAAAAGCAAGACACAAGTTTTAAATTTGTACAATATGGAGGCTTGTTTACTACGAAACATTGAGTTCCAGCAAAGGAATTACTTTCCTGTAACTTTCAAAATTTGCCTTTGCAATTGTCTTCGATCCATTCACAACTTAGTTGAGACCAAAGTTTTCTGTCCCATCAGATTTAAAACTATCACAAAAATTACTGTTCTTGGAGTGGTTGATTCAGCCTCTTTGATAGTTACTGAAATTATTCTTCGAAATGCTTCCTGTCAAGTATTGAGAAATTTAGAGAAATGAATTTAGAGAAATGCAGAAATGGAGAAAGAAGGAAAATAGAATTCTAAAAAATGTAAGGACAGATTAGAATGCATTTCCCTGCTTGATTCAAGTCTGAGATAATTTCTACATCTATTATACTCCCCCCATAATATCCATTCTATCCATCAGTTCCAGCTGTGAAACTGTAGTATATTTGAATACTTGTTTAAAATAATGATCTCATTTAAAAAAAAAACCTCTCACCTTTAATTTGGTTCAAAATCATAATGGACATTCCACTTTCACATCATATTTCCATGCTGCCTCTATTCTTGATGCTGTCCAGCGGCCAAGGCAAATTAGAAGGTTGGACTTTATACATATTCAAACAGTGCTCCCAAATCATTTTGCTCTCTTACAGAATGAAATTTCTTATCCCTTCAGCCCTCTCCATAGGATAAGTCAGTCCTAGGGTCATTCTACAGGCCAAAGAAAAATAAATGGACACAAATCCAACACTGAAAGTGGCAACATTCAGAAATCAGCAAGGAGTGTTTCCATCTCCAAGGTCACCCAGTTGCAAGAAATGAAAGCTACCATTCTTTAACAAAGAACTTAAAAGGAGACGTTACAGTAAAATAGAAGAACCAAAATTTGTATGATTCAATTCACTTAGAGCTCAACCAACTCACGTAATAGGCTACAATTGTCCATAAGGTGAGAAAACATGATCTTGCTGATAATAATTTGGAAAAAGATTGGGGAAAAGTTTGTGAGATAAAAATCTTACTGTCTACTAATCCCACTGATTTCCTTAGTGTTAGCTAGCATCCAAAAATATTTTGTGTACAATTTTTGATGAAATTGGGGGTTTATAATAGGTGTTTTTTTTTTCTGAATCAGAACATGCAGCAACTAAGTCTCAAGAGTGTCCTATTTTGCAGAGCTCACCTTTTAAAATTGTTCCTGGCTTTAGTTTAACAGAACCAATTCTGGCCACTGAATTATCCAAAGGAAGACATTATCTGAACATGGATTTGATGACCAATGAGGCTTGTAACTCACTGGGACTTGATTTTTTCCCCCCAATATGCTACCTTATCTTTCTTTTCCAGCAACAACTTTTAGAGAATGAAGTAAGAGCATATTTCCTCTTTACACTAGGAACCAAACAAACATGAGTGTAGAAGGTTGGATCACAGACAACCTTCTTGTATATATAGAATTAGATTGCTTAATCAAGGTCCATTAAGGGTTTTGCTGAACATGTGAAGGGAGAAGTACAAATATGGGGTACCAGACCCAGTACTGTCTTTTTTCATCCTCACATTTCAGTGGTGTAATGTAAGGTCCTCAGCTTGGTGTCTTCCAAATATCAACATCAACACCACCCACAACCCTCAGATAGGCTAGGGAAGTTTAGGGTTACCAGATGTACAACAGAAGGAGGACATGTCTTCCTTTTTGTCCTCATATCCCAAGTCTGACAAGCATAGCATTAAAATCAAATATTGTTCAGTTTTTTTATTATTATTACTTTGGACTTTTTAATAACACTCATTTAAGCTTTCATATATTATAATCTTGTATATTATCTGCTTCTTTCTTTCCCTCAACTGTCAACAGGGTTGGCAGTCTAGATTTAAGTAATTTAATTTATATCCTGATTTCAGCTTCATTCCATCCCCTTCAAATTTACGATCACTGTTGTCTGTAGATCACATGACTCATACTTTTCTAAAATGTCAATTATATATTATTGCTAGCATATATTCTTGAAAATAAAGAAATATTGGAAAAATATTGTAATTGAAAAACCCATCTTTAGGCTGCTGGAAAAAGTAATTTTATATACAGGTAGGCCTAAGGGGTTTGTTTGTTTTGCAGTTTTCACTCTAATTTTTGTTGCACCAAGAAAAAGTGTGTTCTTTTCCCAATTTGTCTTCTTTTCCAATTGTCCATGTCCTCCTTTGTTATCAGTTTAGTTTAATGGTTAAGAAAACCAAGCTAGAAACCAGGAGGCAGTGCTTTAGATATGAAAGTCATCTGGATGACTTTGTGCCAGTCCCTCTCAAACCAACCCACTTTACAGAGTTTGTGGGGGAAATGGAAGAAGCAGCAGCTTGTGTGTTTTTGCTGCCTTATTATATAAATGTGAGATATGAACAAAATAACTCTTGAGAAATTAGTACAACTTTTGAACATCTTTTAATGAATAGCAAGTTACTTTAGACAGATAATTTTATTTGAGACATGTGTTAACATGTAATGTGAGAATCATTAAATAAATATTCTTCTCCCCTCCCGTCCAAATGCTAAAATATTGGAAGAAAAGTAAAATCACTAACTCTAAAACGCGTTTTTATCCACCACGACTCTCTTCCAGAACCTCTTTGAAGGAAAAGTATTTATATGCAGCAACTAGGACCCAACGTCTGGCGGAACGCTTACCGCTTTCCTTCAGTTTCAATGCTTTGAAGCGCAATCCCCCATCTTGGTTGTGGGAACCTCGATTGAAACCCCTCCAACTTTAACCGTGCCACCAAAAGAGATAGGGCAGTTTCACGTCTATCGCCATTTTGGATCGGAAACGAGGTTGCGGGAGCCAATGGAGAGCAGCAGCAGCGGCTGCAGCCGCATTTTCTCGCAGGTATTTGTTGGCAAGAGAGCGTGGGGTCGTAGCATGTTTTAGGCATGCAGTTTCATATTTATCTTTCCGCTGCATCAATGATAAAAAAATATTCCTGATGCATTAACTATAATTCCCATGATTCTCAGCCAGTTACTGGAGTCGTAGTCCAGCCACAAATTAGGGAATACTGGTTGATCTTGGGAACCTTGCAAAAATGCTGCCGTTTGTATTCGGTTTACAACCCGCCTGATTCTCAAAGCAACTCCTCAGGACGTGAGGTCGATTAAGCAATTGCAAAGAGATCTTTGCAGAATCTTGTGACACCTTTAAAAAACCCACCAATGCATTTATTACCATGCAAGTCCTCTTCATCAGAGGCGTGACATTTGAGACGAGACGGAGGTGTATATTAAACACCTTGGTCTGTGGTGGGAGGTGGGAATAGGAAATAAAATGGAGCACACGCCGACCGCGATAATTGACAGTAGCCATTCACAAAAATCAAAGTTATCTTGAGCATTGGAGCACTTTTGCCACCTGAGAGATTAGTGCTATCTAACTTCTAATTCATATCCAAATCCCCCAGGCTCCCTCGGATACACCATGCAACTGTGACGCACACTTTGGGTCAGAGATAAAGGTGTCTGCCAGATCCTCTCTGCCTAGAAGAAAGAAGAAAAAGCTGAGCTGTGAGCTGCAGGATGGCTTTGGTATCTCCTCTGATCTTTTTGCACAGATATACAAGAAATAATAAGCAGGAGCAGTGTTTCTCAAGCTTGGCAACTTGAAGATGTGTGGGCTTCAACTCCCAGAATTCCCCAGGCAACTGGCTGGGAAATTCTGGGAGTTGAAGTCCACACATTTTCAAGTTGCCAGAGTTGTGAAACATTGGGCAAGAGGCTTTGTCAGTGTAGCTATTATCCCTGAGCTACCTTGACTGTCTGGGAGCAATACATTCTGTTTTCCCCCCATCCTCATTGATTTTATTTTTCATTTAAAATATTTATGGTCTAGCTAGGAGGTCTTGTGGCAGTTCGCAGCTTATGCAAAAAAGGAAATTAAAATCAATTATAACTTACTTTAAACACACAGAATAATAACCACAGTACTACTGATTGAAACACACAAAGGAGTAAAAGGCGCTGTCAGGCCCTGGATGCTTAAATCTCAAAAATAGAGAGTGAAAAGCCAGATCTTTGCCTGACACTGAAAGGCCGGCCATGGCAGTGCCAGCCTAGCATCTAGAGAAAGAGGATTCCCAAACTAGGGTGCCACAGCAAATGAAGGTTCCCTCCCATGTGCCCACATATTTCTTCTAACATGGGACATTGAGCAGTCCTTTCTGTGCAAATCTTCAGATTTAGTTATTGCGAGAATCTCAGGCATTCTTTACTATTCCCACCCTTACAGGTAGTCCTTGATTTACAACAATTCATTTAGTGACCGTTTGAAATTACAATGGCACTGAAAAAAGTGACATGACCATATTTCATTGCAACATCCCCATGGTCACCTGATCAAAATTCAAACGCTTGGTAACTAGTTCATATTTATGACCGTTGCTGTGTTCTGGGGTCATGTGATCATCTTTTGTGAACCAAGTCAATAGGGAAGCCAGGTTCACTTAACAGCCATGTTACTAACTTAAAAACTGCAGTGATTCACTTAACAACTATGGTGAGAAAGGATGTAAAATGGGGCAAAACTCAAATGTTTCACTTAACAATAGAAATTTTGGTCTCAATTGTGGTTGTAAGTTGAGGACTACCTATAATTTGAACATAATACTCCTACCTCTTCTCTTCTCCACAACAATTCTATGAGGTGGGTTTGTTTATTTACTTGTATCCCACCTTTATTATTTTTCCCACAGCAACCCTGAGAGGTGGGTTGGGCAGAGAGAGATTGACTGGCCTAAAGTCACCCAAATACTTTTTGTAGTTAAGGCAGAACCGAACTCACAATCTCTTGCTTTCTAGCCTTTACTACTAGGCCAAACTGGTTCTCAGGGTTGGCCTGAGAGGGAGCAATAGGCCCAAAGTCGCTAAGCCAACTGTGATGCCTAAGGGAGGACTAGAACTCATGGCCCTCAGTTTCTAGTTCACCCATGTATGTATACATGTGTCAGATATTGAGGCCCTGAGCATCATTACTACAAAATAAGCCAGCCATACGTGTCTACTGTAGTTTTCATGTGAGGGAGTGCCTAAAGCAGGGGTCAGCAACCTACGGCTCTGGAGCCGCATGTGGCTCTTTCACCCCTCTGCTGTGGCTCCCTGTCACTCAAAATAAACGTCAAAACCGCCATTGTGTGACACCTGCCGGCACGCGATTTATTGAGCTTTTCGACCCCCTGGTAGGCCAACCATGGATAAATCCAAGAAAAGAAAAGTTTCAGAAGAAAACAGAACTACATATGCTAGTTTTATTTATTATTTATTTATTTTATTAAATTTCTATACTGCCCTTCTCCCAAAGGACTCAGGGCAGTGTACAGCCAGAAATAAAACCATGACAGTAGAAAAATTAAAAAAAGTTAAAACAATTAAATCAATTGGCCGAAAATTCTAATAAAACAACCCATTAAAATTGTAAAAATATTATTATTATTTAGGCCAGCCCTGCTTGTTAGAATAGTAATATTTTTAGGGCACGGCAAAAGGTACGCAGGTCGGTAATCCTACGAATCTCCGGGGGCAGCTCATTCCACAGGGTAGGGGCCCCCACAGAGAATGCTCTCCCCCTGGGGGTCGTCAGCCGGCATTGTCTAGCTGACAGCACCCGGAAGAGCCCCTCTCTGTGGGAGTGTATCGGTTGATGGGAGGCTATCAGTGGCAGAAGACGGTCTCGTAGATACCCAGGGCCCATGCCATGGAGCACTTTAAAGGTGGCAATCAACACCTTGAATCGCACCCGGAAGACCACCGGGAGCCAGTGGTCCTGCAGGAGTGGTGTTACATGGGAGCGTCGGGTTGCTCCCATAATTACCCGCACAGCCGCATTCTGGACCAGTTGGAGCCTCCGGGTGCTCTTCAAGGGGAGCCCCATGTAGAGAGCGTTACAATAGTCCAGACGGGAAGTGACAAGGGCGTGAGTGACTGTGTGTAAGGAGTCCCGATCCAGAAAGGGACGCAACTGGTAAATCAGGTGAACCTGATAAAAAAAAAAACCTGGCCACAGCCGTCAGATGGTCTTCTAAGGACAGCTGCGAGTCCAGGAGGACACCAAGTTGCGAGCCCTCTCTGAGTGGGCCAAGATCTCACCCCCTCAGAGATGAGGTGATGGAGTGATGGAGTCACTGGAGTCACTGACACTGGAGTCACTGACTATGACGGGAAACCACAGCCACTCGGTCTTGGAAGGGTTAAGTCTGAGCTTGTTCCTCCCCATCCAGATCCGTACGGTTTCCAGGCACCGGGACATCACTTCAAGGGCATCATTGGGGTGGCCCGGGGTGGAAATGTACAGCTGAGTATCATCAGAGTACTGATGGAAATCCACCCCGAAGCCATAGATGATCTCACACAGCGGCTTCACATAAATGTTGAACAGAAGGGGCGAGAGGACCAACCCCTGTGGCACCCCACAGACTAGGCATCTTGGGGTCGACCTTTGCCCCCCTGCCAACACAGACTGCGTACGGCCGGAGAGGAAGGAGGCAAACCACCATATAACAGTGCCCCCCACTCCTAACCCCCTCTAGCTGGCGCAGCATGATAACATGGTCGATGGTATCAAAAGCCGCTGAGAGATCTAACAGGACCAGGACAGAGGAACAACCCCAGTCCCGAGCCCTCCAGAGTCCATTGGTCCAGGCCGACCAAGCGACCAATGCCGTTTCCGTGCTATACCCAGGCCTGAAACCCAACTGGAACGGATCCAGATTTTGTGGCCGCTCAAGAAATAGTCAAGCACAGGAAGGGTTTTGTGGTTCCCAGTGTTTTCTTTTCTGTGGGAAACGGGTCCAAATGGCTGTTTGAGTGTTTAAGGTTGCAGACCAGTGGTGGGTTTCAAATTTTTTTACTACCATTCTGTGGGTGTGGCTTGGTGGGTGTGGCAGGGAAAGGATACTGTAAAATCTCCATTCCCACCCCACTCCAGGGGAAGGTTATTGCAAAATCCCCATTTCCTCCCGATCAGCTGGGACTCGAGAGGCAGAGAATAGATGGGGGTGGGGCCAGTCAGAATTTTTACTACCGGTTCTCATAATTACTCAAAATTTCTGTTGTCGGTTCTCCAGAACTGGTCAGAACCTGCTGAAACCCACCTCTGTTGCAGACCCCTGGCCTAAAGGATATCAAGCATCACATATTCTGTATAGTCAGCAGATTCCAAGCCATCTCCATGATCAGAGAATGGATTACGGTCCCTGAGCTACCCGACCTGATTTATGTATCATATTAAGTCTAACCATGGCGTATTGAATAAACCACAGTTGGCTGGGTAAAAGCATAATTCTAAACCTCCAACAAATGCACCATTGTGTATTTCACAAAGCCAAATATAAGGGGCAGATCATAGGACAAGTAAGATAATATTTATAGGCTGATCTGAGTTCGTTTGGCAGATATAGATTCAACTTTCAGCCATTCACTTAGCGACCAGTCGAAGTTACAAGGGCACTGAAAAAAAGTGATTGACAACTAGTCCTCACACTAATGACTATTGCATCATCCCCAAGGTCACATGATCAAAATTCGTTCACTTGGCAACTGGCATGTATTTACAACAGTTGCCATGTCCCAGGGTCATACAATTGCCATTTGTGACTTTCCCAGCTGGCTTCTGACAAGCAAGGTCAATGGGGGAAGCCAGATTCACTTAACTGCTGTGATTCACGAAAGATCGTAAAATTGGGGACAAATCACTTAACATCTGCTTTGCTTAGCAATGGAAATTCTGATCCCAGTTGTCATGACTCGACCACTTACATGTTCAGGAGTGCACAAACTGGAGCACCTGTTCCTTAAAGAATTACTGGGTTAGCATGATTGGATCCATCTGTCAAAAAATTTATGATGGCAGCAGCAACCACCATATAATCAAAAAGAGGTAAGGCTTTGGTTGCATAGTTGTGGCTCCATCCTAATCAGGGATGGGCATCTATGGCTCTTTACAACCTATGGACTTCAATTCCCAGAACTCAGGGACATAGTGGCTCAGTGGTTAAGACGCTGAATTTGTCAATCGAAAGATCGGCAGTTCAGCGGTTTGAATCCCTAGTGCCGCATAACGGGGTGAGCTCCTGTTACTTGTCCCAGCTTCTGCTAACCTAGCAGTTCGAAAGCACGTAAAAAATGCAGGTAGAAAAATAGGGACCACCTTTGGTGGGAAGGTAACCATTCCGTGTGCGTTTGGCGTTTAGTCATGCCGGCCACATGACCATGGAGATATCTTCGGACAGCGCTGGCTCTTCGGCTTTGAAACCGAGATGAGCACTGCCCCCTAGAGTCAGGAATGATTAGCACATATGTGCGAGGGGAACCTTTACCTTTATCACAATACTCTGCCAGTCTAGTGGACTTCAATGTTTTAAAATCAGCCAGCAGAGCCATCAAGTGGGAGACAATGAGAACTGAAGCCCAAGGCTTCTGAAGATACAGATTAGAAAAGGTAGCTCTGTTCTTCCCCCATCACTCCCTTAAGCTTTGAGCAAGGACTTTGTGCATCTCAAAATTTCATTTCTCTGCACATCTGCCAAGCCAGCTGCTGAAGATTGGTTATCAGCCAATAAATAACATTTGTCACTCCCACTGCAGAATGCAGCAGAATTACCTGCTCTGGGAAAGACAACTGATTAATTAAACTTCCTACTCTGCTGATATCAAACAGGAACTTGCCGAGAATAACAGCTAAAAACAAATAGAATTTATTTTGCTTTTTTTAACCACATAATAAAGGTGAATACAAGAACACAATTTTAAAAAACCTGAGGTGCAATCCTTGATAACTATTCACATAAATCTTAGTGGCCTAAGCAATTTTTTTTTAAATCACTTGATAAGATTTCTTAAACAGGTATAGAAGTGATGTATAAAGAACAGGCTTTAGTTAATTAAAAAAGAACAGACTACAAGTAGAAGTTATTTGAGAAATTCTGCACTAAGATCTCAGTGGTTCACCATGTATGCATTTGGATAGGATTTCAAAGGTTTATTTCTTCCTTCCAGCCATTTAGCATTCATCTGACTGAGAAATGTCACAACAAGCTGGCTTGTTTCTTTATTATTTATTAATGGATGCATTTAAATTCTTTTTTTCTCTGGGAGCTCAGAGTGGCACGTATATCAAAGCAGGGACGCTTCCTTCGTCTTATCTTCACAATTTCTGAAGATGAGAGTTCCATCACCTGCTTACTCATTTTAATCCAATTTTCTGCCCTTTCAGGACATAGTAAACCAACACAGCTAGGCTAAAATGGGCCTGGCTAATTGTGGTAAGGTGTGTTGTGTGAACATCATCCTAATAACTGGCCTGTTATCCAGTCAAGTCTTTGGGAAAGTAGCTTGTCACTCTGATTCTTCCTTGTCCCAATTCATCACTTCAGCTCTATAATTTTTGAAAGGAACCATATTGTGGAAACTACAGCATAGTTAAGTCCTTGACTTACAAACACAACTGGGACCGGAATTTCCGTTACTAAACATTGTAATGTTTGTTAAGTTTGTAATGGTTGTCAAGTGAGTCATGCCCAATTTTATGACCTTTTTTTTTTTGCTGTAGTTGTTAAACGAATCACTGTACATGTAGTCCTTGACTTACAACCACAATTGAGCCCAGAATTTATATTGCTAAGTGAGAAATTTGCTAAGTGAGTTTTGCCCCATTTTACAACTTTACATGCCACGTTTGTTAAGTGAATCATTGCAGTGGTTAAAATTAGTAACACGGTTGTTAACTGAAGCTGAGTCCCCCATTGATTTTGCTTGTCAGAAGGTCACAAAAGATGATCACGTGACCCCGGGACACCACAACCGTCATAAATATGAACTAGTTCAGAGGTGGGTTCTAAAAATTTTTACTACTGGTTCTATGGGCGTGGCTTATTTTGTGGGTGTGGCTTGATGGTCATGTGACAATTATTTAGGATTTAGCAGAGGTACTGGTCTACCAGGCTTTTAACTGTACCGATCTACCCATTTATTTTTGCAGGCTGGTCTACTTATTTGTTTTTTTTTTAACAGTGATCAGCTGTAGGGCGGCCCTTTGAAGCCCTGGCAAGAGTTTAAACAGTTTTTTTCCCTCTAGCCATCAGCTGGGACTCAGGAGGCAGCAATAGATTGGGAGTGGGGCCAAATAAAAGGTAAGAATAACGCAGGGGAGGGCGCGGGGGGGGCAGAACCGGTTCGGTAACATCATATCGTCACCACTACCGGCTCGGCAGAACCGGGAGGAACCCACCACTGAACCAGTTGCCAAGCATCCGAATGTAAACCACGTGACTATGGGGATGCTGCAACAGTAAATAAGTGTGGAAAGTCATCATAAGTCACTTTTTTTGGTATCGTTGTAACTTCGAACAATCCACTAAGTGAATTATAAGCCAAGGACCAGCTGTGATTGTTAAGTGACTCATACGGTCATTAAGTGAATCTGACTTCCCCCCTTGACTTTGCTTATCAGAAGCCACCTGGGAAGGTTACAAATGGCTATCCTGTGATCCTGCAACTGTTGTAAACACATACCGATTTCCAAGCACCGGAGTTTTGATCAGGTGACCGATGGGATCCTGTGAATGATGCACATGTGAGGATCGGTCATAAGTCACTTTTTTCAGTGCCATTGTAACTTTGAATGGTTGCAAGTCAAGGACTACTTGTAATGGTAATTGAGATGGATGTCAGTGGATTCTTAGGTGGTGGTGTTCACTTACTAAGTTGTGACCGACTCTTCGCAACCCCAAGGACCATAGCACATCAGGCCCCTCTTGTCCTTCACTGTGTCCCAGAGTTTGCCCAAAGCCCTGAGAGATGTTTAGGTCCCAGGACATCAGCGTGACAGTTTATGCACTTGGAACCCCATCTCTCCGTAGCAGAAGCTGCCTCATGTCTTGGTGACCTGACCTTAGCAGCTGAGGGGACAAACTGTGGCAGCCAGCCTCTCCACCACCAGCCCAGCCCATTGGAACAGACAGCTCTCCACGATCATGCTCTGTATTGCATCCCTGAGGAAGCAGTAGCTCTGAAGAACCTGGTGAGAAAGCTGAAGGACACTGTGTCCCACCAAAGTGATCTCCTCTTCAGCCTGCAGAAAACTGTAGAGAACCAGGAACTCCAGAATCGGGAACTTCAGGTAAGGGCCAGCCATGCTTAACCTGGTGCATATAATGCCCATGGACATTCTCAGTCATCCAGGTCATGGTTGTCCCAAAAGGCCACTGGACTGTTTTCTTTTTCTTTGAAGATGTTTCATTTCTCATCCAAGAAGCTTCTTCAGCTCTGACTGGATGCTGGGGAATGGAAGGATTTATATTCCTTGCAGACAACTGGTCATTTGCATTCTTTTGGAGAGTTGTTGAGACCACTTGGAGGTTTGTCTGTGTCCTCAGGGTCACCTGAGTAATGAAAAAATCTACAAAGAAAAACAAAATCCAGCTGCCTCTTCAAAAGGACCTTTGGGACAACCATGACCTGGATGACTGAGAATATCCATAGACATCTAGCTATACATTTTGGGATGAACATCCTCAAATGGTGTGGGAGTATGAACAGGTTTCCAGAAAAATTGCAGACTGCAGGAACCATTTGCTCTTCAGTTTGAGATGGCGACAACACAAAAGCATCCCCAACAGCCTCTGTGCCTGTGTTCAACAGTGAAGGGACAGAGGGCAGAAAACATCCTGCAGAAAGCACAGCTCCACAACATAGTCCTTTCAGCAGTTCCAAAAAGGCTCCACATCCATTTGCACTATTCAGGTGACCCTGAGGACACAGACAAGCCTCTAAGTGGCCTCTACGGCTCTCTAAACAAAATGCAAATGACCAGCTGTCTGCGAGGAGTATAAATTCTTCCATTTCCCCACTATCCAGTCAGAGCAGCTGAAGAAGCTTCTTGGATGAGAAGCGAAACGTCTTCAAAGAAATACCAGAAAGTCCAGTTGCCTCTTGAAAAAGCATCTTTCCTGCATGTAATATACCAACAGAGGGATGGTGAGAAGAGAAAAAGAACCCTGAAATGTGGCTTTTGCCCTTATTTCCAGGAAAAAGCAGAAGCCAAGAAATGTCATGTTCTCACTGATCTCGAAGCCCATGTTTCTCAACTTGAAGCCAGGAACCAGTACCAGCTGGAGCCTCGGGGGCCATGTTTGCAGAAGGAGCAGGGTGCCTACAGTGCCACCATCCTCTCACTGAACAAGCAAGTGAGTGGGCAGCTTGAGGACCGAGCGCAACATGAGGTTTTCTCCCTGGAGGGTGTCAACACTCATAGCAAGTGGTTGAGGTTCTACACAGGTTTTGATGAATACCCTCGCCTCAAGGCCTTTTTGGACTTCCTCCGGGAGGGGGAGAGTCTGGAGAATGGCCCTCCTTGTGCCCTCAGCCCCGAGAACCAGCTCTTCTTGGTGCTTGTCCGGTTGCGCTTGGGGCTCCTTCTTCAAGACCTGGCTTTTCGCTTCCATATCTCCGAATCCACAGCCTGCCGCTACTGGCTGAGCTGGATGGAGCTGATGGAGCGGAAATTACGACAGGTGAGTGGCTGTTGCCAGTGCTTCCTTCTTTTTTTCTCCCTTCCTTCCTTCCTTCCTTCCTTCCTTCCTTCCTTCCTTCCTTCCTTCCTTCCTCCCCCCCTCCCTCCCTCAACCCAGTTCAGATGAGCTATCCTAAACATCTTGAGCTAATGTCTCATAGTTGAAAAAGATGGGAACTGATACTGAAACAGCATAGAAAAAATGAAGGACAGTAGAGAAACCTCAGACTGATTGTTTGTGTCTGTCCCTGTCTCTCTCTCTCTGATTATTTCAGTCTTCCTCAATGGCTGCTTATTGTATTTATCTGAATTTTTCTCAACCCTCAAAGAGTCTATCTTTATAAAATGGGAAAATCATTATTTTATCTTCCTTCTTCCCTTTTTTGGGGGAATTCTTAAGATGAGGATTAGCTGCCTTTCAGGTTCATAAAATCGTTCCTTTAAATCAGGCTACCTTTCATTATTCTTTCAAGAAAGTCTTTGCTGTGGAGATGGCTTGAAAGGTTGAATTTTGTGTTAACAAAATGGCCTCTGAGGAAGAATACTTCGATGTTAAATGCACTTGGATTATTTATTCTATGTGCTCCTTCAAAAACTTTTTTTCCCCCTATATGTGATGGCCTTTAATTTTTCCTTTGACAGTTTGAAGAAGGGTTTCTCAACCTTGGCAACTGGGACTTCAATTCCCAGAATTCGTCAGCCAGCATGAATGGCTAGGGAATTCTGGGAGTTGAAGTTCACCCATCTTAAAATTGCCAAGGTTGAGAAACACTGCAGATGCTATCGGATTTTTCAGATTGTCAGTATACGTTCTGCTATCTCCCATTTAAAAAAAAATTGTTCAAGAAATAAATGTGGTGGTGGTGGAAATCGTAATGGAAGTTGGGCTGAGGTTAAGAATTAAATTTAGCTCCCATAGCTTTGCTTGTTTCAGGGCAGCTGAAGGGATTAGTTTCTTTAAATGCAGCTCTGCAGTTCCCCCTAGTGGATCAGGCTATAAAGCACATAGCATCCTACTTACCCAATCCCATATAATTATGTATTTTCCTTATAAGATCAAACTTTAGGTGACAGTACACTCCCATCCCTGGAATTATGAATAAAAAATTGTTTCTTGTTTGATCTGTGAGCCTTGAAGTCAATTTTCCACTCCTGACAATTCCCTGCAGTTTTCTGGTCAAAGCAGTTTGCCCTTGCTTGCTTCCTCTGGCTGAGAATGAACGACTGGCTGAAGGTCACCCAGCTGGCTTAGTCCCTAAGACAAAACTAGAAGTCACAGTCTCTTGGTTGCTAATCCAGTGACTTAACCACTATCTCAAACTAGCTCTTCTGTTTGATCTGTATAATGTCTCAAATCTGAATTATATTGAAGTATCACTTAAAATCAATGGAGTATCTTAAATCTATTGATTTCAATGGGAGTTAAACCCTTTCCCTGGGCTCATTTTCCAAAACTTCCTTGATCAGTAAAAATAAAAGACCTTCACCGATACTTCTTAGCAGTCAGTTTGTGACTTTCTGAATGTCACTGAATATTTTCCTGGACAGCATGGGTCCCCATCATATTTATCCAGAAGTATTAGACGGAGGAAACCTTAGACAAGACTTTGATCTCAACAATTGGGGCACTGGGTGGACAGAATCTCATTCTAATTGTGAAGAGTTTCCTATTCACAAATCATACTAGCGACCCACTATAGCTTGCAAAATATTTAGTTGTTAAGTAGAATCTGAACAAAGTGACACTAAGCCTTGGTTTAACAAGGACTATATTCCAAAAAATTAAACAGGGCCAAAACAAAACTTTTAATTAAATGTAAATCATACTCCCATATATTCGTTTATCCCTTTAAGTGATCTTCAGACTTGGTACTTTTAAGACATGTGGGTTTCAACTGTTGAATTTAATTCAGTTCACCTGTTCCACATCTTAAAAGTTGCCAAGTTTGGAAAACACTGGATTAATCTTTAGGGTGCAGCAGCAACAAGAGGAATTACGTGGCTCTCTCAACCTATTGTGGGGGACAAAAATAACCCCCAAGTATTTGTTTTATCCTTGTGGGAACAGGAGGCTAGACTTTTTAGCTGAATCCCAACGATTGCTCATGTTACTAACCATCCAGCTTAGCTCATACACCGCCTCCTTTCCTATCTTTTTGACTATAGATGCCTGTTTAATCTGTGGGCCTACAGCAAATGGAGTTTTTTTTCTCACTACTGGCAGGTTCCAGTTGCCTTCAGCCAGCGCTACATAGATGCCTTCAAGCCACAACAGCAACTTCGACATCACGACATGGTGCTGGTGGCTCTGGACTGCGCAGAGCTTTTTTTCGAAGCTCAAGGAAGGACGCGAGGCAAACGAGATGGTTCCCGGAGTCCTCGGGCCCACTATTCAATCCAAGGGTCCGCTCTGGCTGCACCTAGCGGCTTCCTCACTTTCAATGCAGGAACGGGTCACGAGTTGCTCACGCTGCCTCCATTTCTGCAGATGGGACCCGTGGAGCTGACGGTTGAGCAAGAGGCTGCCAAGAGACAGGTACTGAGTTTACACAGCCTGACAGACAAAGCTCTTGGCTTCCGTTTCCTGCGCCTGGTTCACCCTCAGAACATGGAAGACCAAGTGAGGAGGGCCTGGGTCATCTCCTGTTACTTGGCCTGTCTGCTGCATGAACCTATGGGTCTAACATAGAGCAAGGATTCCTATATCCTCAGGACAGTATTTCAATCATCATCTCACTTTTAACATTTTGATCACAGGACTGTTCCTGTGATGAATTCTTCTTTGGAGCTAAAACTTTTCTGCTTTCCTTGATCATGGATAAAATAAAGGCAACCTTCACATACCACCTACCCAGTCCAGCAATCCAATAATTTTATTTCAAAACCTTCCCCAAATTGCTTTCCTGAATTGTTGATGTTTGTCATGCTTTCCAGTTTCCTTCCTAAAAATTTTTGGGGACTGGTTTGGTTTTTATCTCTCTTTTTTTGTGTGTGTCAATTTTAACTATTGGTAACTGCCTAGACAAATCCCTACGGTTTTCTTTACGTTTTCAGTAGTTTGACACTGCATTTTTCCTAGGGCTGAGAGAGTAGCTGGTCCCAGGTTATCAGCTAGCTTCCTATCCAAGACAGGCCTAGAACTCAGTCGTTTGTTTCTAGCCTGGTACCTTAACCAGTATTCCAAACTGGTTCTCTGTCTTTTTATCATCTTGTTCCTTTTAAAGCAAACAGATTTAGCTTCCAGGTTCAAGCGTGATAAATTTCATTCCTTTTTTTTTTTCAATCTGTTCTTTCACATTGAGTTTCAGATACCTCTAATTCTGGGTCACCAATGGCACAAATTAGTGCTTAAAGACTAGGTTGGTCAGTTATTTCTATTTTCTTTAAAAAGTCTTCCAAGGAAATCTCTATGCTCTGAAATTTATTGAAGGTTTTCCGAACTACCAAAGTGCCACTTTTATCATGCTTATCTGGTCTTTAACTAGCCAACATAAGCTCCTTACAATAAATACCACTCATATGGTAAGTTATTAATTACAGAAGGTAAGGATTCCTTGGGAGAAGAATGTGTTTTAAAGTGAAATCTCAAATTCTGTTGTGATTCAACAAGACCTTTGCCTGCTGAACTCTCAGCAAAACAAACTGACACTGTCAGAATATTAATTTGAGCGAAAAAATTTTAATTGGCTCATATTGGGAATTACATTTTTTATCAAACATTCTAGTTTTTGTAGCCTCGACTGGCACGGCGACCTCGAGCTCGTTCAAATTTCCGCCCCTTGGATCGGACATATGGCCTGGAAAGAGAGGGGGAAAAAAGTTTTGTTTTTTTTAAATAAATGGCCTATTGTTGCATCCCATTTTTATGCAGGGGACAAAAACACGTGTTTTGAACTTCAACCCCCCCCCCCCAACAAAATATGGCTTCCTATTTCCAGTCACTTTTCTTCAGCTCCCTAATCCAACAGGATTCTCTCTTAAGTGGAAAAACAAGTAGCTATAGTTTCTAGCTTTTAAATTGTTTAATTTTTAGCCTTTAAAAATTCCTCTAATCCCAAGAATAAGTGTTCAGTAAGATTTTTCTTACTCCCAAAACAATGAGCCAATAGATCATGGAAAATTATATAAGAATTGCAGCCTAAACCTGTTAATAAATTGAGATGGTTCAATGGCTGCAGATATTACAAAGCACAATCCATTTTTCCACTTGTTAAGCTTGGGAAAAAATCCCTTAATATATTACAGGAAACAAGTAATTGCAAGTCATAGATTTTCAAGTCATGTTATGCACCTCTTTTTAAAGTTACTGCAAAATATACAGATATAGGAACACTGGTGTATGTAAACGTATCAAAGTTTCCATCCTACTTTCCAGCAAAGCTGGAAGATTCATTAACATTTTCTGAGATGATCTAAAAATATACCGAGATTCAAAGATGAAGAGACAAAAATATCTCTTTCAACTTAGTCCTGAGCATGTCTATTCTGGTATTAATCCCATAGAGTGCAAACGTTTTCCCCAAAGAAAAATATGAGCAGAGGATTAAAGCTTTAGTTTATCTAATAATTTGGTGAGGTAAATTACAGAACCCAATGTTTTCTCAGGAATTTAAGGCAGACTTCTCCATTCAGGTACCTATTATTTTTTCTATCAACTGAGCAAAAATCTTCAGCTCTCATTTTAAGAGCAAATTTCTCAGTGATAACACTGTAAAAATCTTAAGGATGAACAACTGTTCTACAAGTAGTCCTCAATTTACACTGGTTGCTGAATGATCATTTGAAATTACAAGTTTGTAAAGCACTTCTGGCTGTCATAAAACATCATGCCAACAGTCACATGACTGCATTTATGACGTTCAACTTATTGCTGTAATTGAGACTGGATTTCCAGTCATAAGTCATTAGGATGGTTAAGTTAAGGTGCCAAGTGACTGGACACGATTTTACACATCTTTTTGTGACAGTCATTAGGCGGATCTGCAGCTGTTATGCAAACCTCGTGGTCATAAGTGTGAAACCATTCTTCTGAATGGGTATTTTTTGGACGAGAAACTGGCAAAAAATATAGCAAATCATGGTCATGTCACTGGAACAGCGCAACCAGTTATAAAAACAAACTGATTGCTAATCACCTGAAATAGTCACATGACCCTACACATGTTGGCGCACCATCTTTTGTTAGCCAGAAGTGCTTTACAAACTTGTAATTTCAAATGGTCATTCAGCAACCGGTTGTAAGTGGAGTACTAGCTGTATATCCAAGACCTAAGAAATATTCTTGTGATGCCATTCTACGAGAAATCAACTTGTGCACTTTCTCAAATTTTCCTAGTATATTTAATCATTCAGGGAAACTTTGAAAATGCCTTCCAATTACAAAGCATCACCCTAGAGCAGGGGTCTTCGACCTTGGCAACTTTAAGACTTGTGGACTTTAAGACCACAAGTCTTAAGGTGGTCCAAGGCTGGAGACCCCTGCTCTAGAGCATTAGGTTAACTGACCTTTCCAGGACAACCATTGAAGCATTTTGTGAGTTCAGATTTCCTTGAAAATCTGAAAACAGCACTTCACAAAGCATCCCTCCTTTAAACAGCCCTGCCTTTCAGTCAACACAACTGACCCATAGTGGCTGCTCCCGGATGTGGTGTACACACAGCAGTATTACTGACTGTTCCAGAAGTACCATGAACCTTGCAGTTACGCAGGAAAAATAGTCCCCCCCCCTCCCTTCCAGAAGGCACTGCTGCTGCATGGCCTCGAAGACACTTATTTCTGCTTCCCCATTTTGCTGTGTATCTCTTTTCAATGCTTTCCAAACAAGGTGGACGAAAAGCATCAGAAAGAGAGTGAGCCAGATCAGGAGAAGCAAGCATTAGAGCTAGTCCTACTTACAGTCATTTGTTTAGTGACCGTTCAGTAATAACGGCACTGAAAAAAGTGACTTATGGCCAGTTGTCACTGTTGCAGTATTCCCATGGTCATATGATCAGAATTTGGACGCTTGGCAACTGGCAGGTATATATGAGGGTTGCAATGTCCCAGGGTTTTCATGTGATCACCTTTTGTGACAGTGACCAGCAAAGTCAATGGGGAAGCCAGATTCACTTAGCAACTGTGTTTCTAACAACTGCAATGATTCACTTAACAAATGTGGCAAAACAAATTCACTTAACAAATGGGGCAAAACTCACTTAACTGTCTCACTTAGCAAAATTTTGGGTTCAATTGTGGTGATAAGGACTACCTGGACACTTAGAAACCAAAAGTGCTAATGCAGAAGAATAAGTAATGAGCAAAAGCATAAATTCTGCTCAAATTAAGTCTTTTATAAAGAGGTCATGATTTTGAACCTCTGTATGATTTTGAAAATCAGAAATAAAATAGGGTAAGAGCAGAATGCCCAGAAGAAAACCTAATGGTCTGGAATACTCACTTAGTGTGGCTGTGGGGGGTGCCAGGAGCTTTGCCAAAATGCCGATAAACTTGGCGGGCCTTTCTGGGTCCTGCAGAAGGCAAGTTCAGAGAGATCTTTCAGTCAGGCTGAGACATCAGCAGCACAAAGACCAATAAAAGCTTCACAACTCAGGAAAGTGTAATGTTCTCTCCTGACTCACCAGAAAGTAAAACAGTTCCCTGGCCCTTAGGGGCAGCCATGGCTAACTGGTCAAAAGTCATGATCTGGCCTCCAGCTTTCAGGACGCGTCGGCGGGCTCCCTGTGTGACTCTGAGGGCACAAATCTAGGGAAGAGGAAAAAACCAGTTTGCAACCTGAGAATCCTCAAAAATAAAAAAAGGCAAGCACAGGCAGGTTTCTAGCATGGTGTCTTAACTGCTACTCCAAACTGGCTTATCCACATTTGGAAAATATGAGACCATGTTGCCTGCAGAAAAGGATTTTATGTATTCATGCTAGATTATTTTGCATACAAATAAAATGGCAGACAATCTTGTGCACATGAATAACATTTTTTTTACTGTTTCCATTGTCGTAACAGATAGGAATTGAACTCACAAAAATGATAGAAGACATTTCTATTTACCTCACCTACATCTCAGCTGTTGTAACTAGGAATCAAATACCTTTAATCAATTGACTACAATGAGACAACTCCATGATTAGTCAGGAAGCTAAGGTTAAGAATATTAAAAATATTAAGAAAAGCACTCATAAAAATTGCATTTCTGCTTTGGATAGAACCAGGAGCTGTTTATCTAAAAAACAAGCATTCTCTTTCTCAAGCGCAAAGCTTTGATCAATGGTTCATCAAACTCAATTCAGGTGTTCTTCAGATGGATAATTTATACTATAAATATTTACTGAAGAGATTTTTTTGCATATAATTCTGTATTTACTGTACACTCCTATATATAGCATTTTCCTCTAGTTTATGAAATCTGAACTGTCAAGAAATCCGTCGCCTTGCTCTACATCTCCTCCCATCTGAAGAGTTTAGTCTCCCACCAGTCAGGATACCTTCAGTTTGGGAATTTCCTGGATGCGAACATCATCTGTCACTGTTCCCACCACAACAGCAGTTTTGTTTTCCCGCCCTTGGAGCTTCATTTTACGGATCTAGAGAGTAAAAGAGTGATCAAGTTAGCATGCAAGTCCTGACCAATTTGCCTTTATCAACAGATGTTTCATTGGTCCTTTAACAGCATTACTTTTAGCTACAAACTACCCTAACAGATTGTTGGGGGCAATATGCTGACTCTGCAAACTGCTTAGAGAGGGCTGTAAAACTACTGTGAAGCAGTATATAAGTCTCAGTGCTATTGCTAATCAGGAGGGGAATGTTGCTGTGCTCTCTGAGCATCATTTTCCTGCTGACATTTCTAGTTGGATAATGAAACGTCTACAGAGAAACTGAGCTCAGAAACCACCACCAGTTACTAATATTCTGTTCTGTTGGAAAAATTACTACGGTTCTCCTCTTCAGGTCATCACTGATATCAACTTTCATTCTTCTTTTCTTTTTTCTCCATTTGGTCAAAGCCATAGCAGAGGTGGCACCACCTGTTCCTTTAACAGGAAAAGAACAATGGCAACGACAAAGCAAAGAGAGAGAAAAAACTAAAACTGAGGGGTAACTGAAGGACAAAGAAGAAAGAGAAAAGCAATAGAGAATTGAAGACTCTGCACTTACCAAGCGAGACACGGACAATGGAGGCCGGTTGGTGCGGCTCATGAATAGCCGTTTCAGTATCACCTTGTTGAATTTGGCATTGGTCCGGCGAGCCAGGAATCTGTAGAGCTGAGAAGGTGGAAATTAAACCTCCAAATATACTCCAACATTATTCTCTCTCCCTGCCTCAAATCCAGAGCATTTTATAGCCCACCTTATTTAATACAAGACCTTTGCAAATAAAGGCTAGCCTTTCCTCAAATATCACCACAAAGTACAGCCCACTATCTCCTAATATCACCTGGATCATTATGAAACAGGTTACTGCCCAGGCTACCCAATGAAGCAAAATGCGGGACTGAGAGGAGACAAAGCTGGAATATTTAATTGCATAAGCATACCCTGAGTTACCCTGTATATACCAATATAGATTCAAGCAATAAATGGTCTAAAATTAAATCTAAATACTGTTAATGGATTCCAAGAAACTGAGTATCATATTGTGCAAAAGTGATCAATGATGACACCTAGAACATTTATACATACAGCACACTGCTGTCAAGTGTACTTCACCGACCCCCCCCCCAAAAAAATACCCATGTATCTTTACACTTCTTTGGGTAAATGCAAAACTTGGCTCTCACCTTGACTAAGAGACGAAGATAAATATCCTGACTCTTGGGCTCCTTACGCCGAACCTTACGGTCCTTGTTGTGGCGAATATCAATTCCCTGGTACAAATAAGAGAAATATTCAAGTTAGTGGAAATATCTCATATATACCCTTTCCCTGACAAATAAAAAGATATCTTGTTTCTTTATACAGGTAGTCCCCGACTTTCAACCATTCATTTAATGACTGTTCAGTTACAACAGCACTGAAAAAAGTGAGTTATGTCAATTTTTCACACTTACCACCTTTATATCATATCCCCATGATCATGCGATCAAAATTCAGATGCTTGGCAACTGGTTCGTATTTATGACCATTGCTGTGTCCCAAGATCATGTCTGTGACCTTCTCACAAGCAAAGTCAATGCGGAAGCCAAATTCACTTAACAACTGGGTTACTAGTTTACCAACTGCAGTGATTCACTCATCAACTGTGGCAAGAAAGGTGGTAAAATGGGTCAATACAAACATAACAAATGTGGCATTTAACAACAGAAATTCTGGGCTCAGTTGTGGCCATAAATCAAGGATTACCTGTATTTTGGCATTATATTTATTATATAAGCTTCTGTTTATAAGTAAGAGTTAAACAAGTAAGAGTTTAGCTTGGCTGATCCTGATCCGAAGCACAGAAGCCTTTTGGTGCTTCTGACATGGAAGGTTATATCTAGTCTATGAAAAATCTCAAGACTCTGAGAGCATTAGTTTACTTCCCTATACTTGTAGGCCTCAACTTATTGACCAAAATTGAGCCAAAAATTTCTGTTGCAAAGTGAGATAGCTGTTAGTTTTGCCCCATTTTATGATATTTCTTGCCATCATCATTAAGTGAATCATTGCTGTTAAGCTAGTAATAGAGTTGCTAAGTGAATCTGACTTCCCCCTTGTCTTAGTGTATCAGAAGGTCACAAAAGAGGATTATATGAACCCAGGACATTGCAACCGTCATAAATATGAATCTGTTGCCAATTTTCATCACTTGGCCACCAGAATGCTGCAACAGTCGTAAGTATGAAAAACAGTGACATTAGACTCCCCGTTTTTCATCAAACGTTACTTTATTATAACCAAAGTAACGAGATGAAATTTTAAGACTTCAACCCTAGCTTGTTGCGCGCACGCGTGTTCGGGCCTCTTTCTCTGACCTATCTTTAGGAGCGCCAGCAAACTGGGTGCTTTTTTTAAGGCCCGAACTCCATCCTGCAACTACAACCGCCCTCTGCGGGCAGGCCTCCCTAGTATCGGGGTTCAATCCTGGGCCTCCAGGATTTTTATGCTTCCCTCTTTACTAGCACGACACAACCTGCTCTTCAGGCGGCTTCCCCGGAGAAGATTATAACCGATTCAACAGCCCCGCATCCATCCCTCTCAACCCTTACCATGGTGGCGTCGGCACCAGCGGAAAAAAAAAGGGACCGGAAAAGGCTGCTGACGCGCAAAGAACTATGGGAACGAAAGAATGAGCCCGGGAAAAGGAAACCCGGGCAATTCTACCTCTCTATGGTAATGTTAAGACCGCGCACGTAACGTAAGGCAGATGTAGAGCGACATTCCTTTGTTAAGAAACCAAGCTTCCGGGTTAACTTTCTGATTTATTACATCTCGTTAGAGAGATAAGTAACCGTTCGATGCCGGATGAAAACTTAATTTATGATCGATGAGCCTGATAGTGTTGCTTTCATTGAAACTTTATGGGATGAACCTACATGCATATCACCCTTTTTTGGAAAAGCAACAATCAAAAAAGCAGAAAAGGTATAAGACATAGTAACCCGCCTTCCCAATTAAAGCTAGGAAAGGAAAGGGAAATAAATAATTAAAATCTATTTTTCTGTCTTCTATATTTTCATTGTAAGAGAACAACTATGTTAATATACTATAGCCAAAAATCAAAATGGATTTTCAGACAAATATTCTAAAAAGATCTAATATTTTTTAAGTAACCCCCTCCCTCTCTGTATCTCTTCCTCTCTGTATCTCTTCCTCTCTGTGTCTATGTTTACCTAAACATACCTAAGCATTGCAGATTTCTGTAGTTTTCCAGAATATGATAAATTCTAATTCCACCATGATAGCCTTGGTCTTCTCTTTCATCTTCAAAAATGTATTTTTCCAATTACATAATTCATGCTCTTTTTTTTTTATCACCACCAAACCACTTGCTGTACTCCTTTTGATTTAGAGTAGGTTCATTCAGCATTCATTCACTCATTCTGACTGTTATACTTCTTACACATCTCATTTACCTGGCTTTCAACTTACTTTTATATTTCTGCCATACACCAGGTTGTTACTTTCAGATAAAGCAGGCAAAAGCATGAGTTTATATTTATTTCCTGCCTTTATTTTTTTATAAATAGCAAAGCAGCAAACACACACATAGGGCTGCTTCACTCCTGCGTTAAGGCTCTGACCATCGCTTTGCCATGTTCCCCAGCTAAGGAACTCTTCAGCTGAGTGCAGTGGGCGTGAGCTCCAGCCCAGGAGGCAGCAGGAGGCGAAAGCTGCTTTGAGCACAAATGTTGCACGAAGGCAAGAACAGAGTCGCTTTGCTCCTGCACTAAGGCTCTGACAACCCTC
This sequence comes from Pantherophis guttatus, assembly GCF_059756535.1. Taxonomy (NCBI): domain Eukaryota; kingdom Metazoa; phylum Chordata; class Lepidosauria; order Squamata; family Colubridae; genus Pantherophis; species Pantherophis guttatus. Next base: position 27,889,925 of record NC_142066.1, on the reverse strand, counting down.
CTCTTCCTCCTCGCCCTTCTCTCGTGAACCCCTGGCTGGCTGTCACAGGGCTGGGAGGGCATGCACGAGCAGGGAGATCCTCTTCAAGCGAATGGCCGGGCTCGGCCAAAGTGCAGCAAAGGTGTGAGGGGCAGGCAGGTTGACCTGCTGATGAGCGTCTTTGGCAAGGGTGCTCTGGCTTTCTCCAAGCCTGACCCCTGGGGTGGGTGTGCGAGGTTCAGTGGGGCCAGCCCCCTTTTCCCACTGCCCTGAGCTTCTTAAAGCCACAGCTGGGTGCTGCAGACCCATCCCCCTTTCCATCGTTCCATCCTCCCAGATTCCATTCCCACCCTGCCAGCCCTCGTGTTAGTGAGGCTGGCGCTGGTCGCAGCCAGGTCGAGCCAGTGTCTTGGGGTGGAGAGCAGGTTGCACGTCTCCCCAAGCACCGGAGGCACGCCCAGGACCAAGGGCTGGAAGAAGCTCCAGAAAAAGATGAGGTGCTGGAGAATCAGCCCCGACCACTTCTCCATCCCTTGCCGTCACCCTTATCTTCTCAAGCGAGGAGTGACTGGGAGGGGAGGGTGAGGGGTGGGGCAGGGTCAGCCAGTGGTGGGTTCAGCCAACGGAGCCACAACAGAGAGCCCAAAGAGTTGCATGTGGCTCCGGAGCCGTGGGTTGCTGACACCCGCACTAGACCAAACTGACTCTCATTAGACATATTCATTAGATACAGCCATCTGTCTTTCTTTCAACACTGACTATTTGCAACAGGGCCCATAATACCCACCACTTTTCTATCACCACATTCCTTTAAGTCAGTGATGGGTTTCTATCGGTTCGCCCCGGTGAACCAGTAATGGAGGTGGCGGAAGGCTCCACCCACCCACCCGGACATCATCACAGACGCTCTGCACATGAACAGAAGGTTCTGTGCATGTGTAGATGGGCCACGAGCGAAGCAAACGCGTGCGTGCTCCCGATTCCAAACCAGTAGTGAAGGTAAGTGGAACCCACTACTGCTTTAAGTATTAATGGTGATATATGAGTATTATGCCTCTAAGATTTGTTAGTCAGCAGTTGCCTGTTCCATCACCTGATCTTTAGTACGCCTAATTTCTGTTGTTTGTCTTGACAATATATCTTTTCCTTGGTGTTCAGTGTTGTTTTAAGTGCCCTTGTTGCTATGTGCATGCATGACTGACTTCTGTGAATAAAATATTTATTTACCATCCGGAATTACTTGATTGTGAATTCATCAGCCTAGATAATGGGATAGATATGTGTTCTAGTCCCACCTTAAGGTACAAACCAGCTGAGTAAGATTGGGCTAGTCATTTTCTCTCATTTCTAGGAAGCAGGCAAGGGCAAGCCACTTCTAAAAAACCTTGCCAAAAAAACTGCAGGGACTTGTCCAGGAAGTCTCTGAGAATTGGGCACAGTTGAACAGAAGAAAAAAAAAGGTTATGGGCCCCTCCAGTTTACTAAGCCTATATATATTTTTAGTTGTGATCTTATACTGTAATTATTATACAAATTGTAGATGTTTTACAAGTGATGTATCAATGTTATTGAGGTATTGTGTTGCACATAGGTACATGCAAAATAAAAACACATCTTATGGTATGAGTCTGTTAACACATTAAATACAGAAGAAGTGTTTTTTTATTCATGTAGGCCTGAAAATCAGGTATAAAAGAAATACAGTATCTAGAATTATATTTATCCTAAAGTGTAGGCTATATTTTCCTTTGGAGTAGTGAATAGCCTAGTATTTCTAGAAAAACTTCAAAGTCTTCTAAATTGCTTTCAACAGATTATTTTTGGTTTTAATACTATTATAGGTATACACAGGTAGTCCTCATTTAGCGACTATTCAACTACAACAGCGATGAAAAAGTAATTTTGCTATCCGTCCTCATATTTACAATCTTTGTAGGTCTGTAAAATAAGGGAAAGCTGAAATAAAATTACAAGCACGGTCGTGATTTCACTTATTGACTGCTCTGCTTAAATCCAGAATGCAGCTGCACGGGTTGTTACAGGAGCCCCTCGTTACTCCCATAAAACAACTCTCCTGCGTGAGCTGCACTGGTTACCAGTGGTTCTCCAGGTCCGCTTCAAGGTGCTGGTTCTCACTTATAAGGCCCTACATGACTTAGGTCCGGGATATTTGCAGGACCTTCTCCTGCCTGCCTCTCACCGTCCTGTTCGCTCACATAGCGCTGCTCTCCTCAGGGTTCTGACGGCGAGCCAATGTCGTCTGGCGGCGCCCAGGGGTAGGACGTTCTCTGTGGGTGCTCCCACCCTCTGGAATGAGTTGCCTACTGAGCTCCGGACGGCTCCTGATCTCCGCTCCTTCCGTTGGGACCTGAAGACTTGACTGTTCAAGCAAATAGGCTGACTCTGATTCTGGGTTTTATTATTTATTAGTTAATTTGGTTTAAAATGGGATTTTGTTGTACATGTTTTTAACTTGTGTTCGCCGCCCTGAGTCCTTCTGGAGAAGGGCAGCATATAAATACATGAAATAAATAAATAATAGACCAAGTTGCCAGTCTCAATTCTGGTTTCTAAAAAGCATTACCTGCATATGTATATAAACAAATTTATTGCATACCACTTAGTAATAGAGTTGGAAGGGACCTTGGAGGTCATCTAGTCCAACCCCCTGCCCATGCAGGAGACCAGTACTAGGGATTCGAACTGCCGACCTTTCTGATGGACAAGCTCAGTGTCTTAGCCACTAAGCCACCTAGTCAGCCACCTTTTCTATTTTTCCACTTTCTGTTGAGTGTATAACAATATGAATAGGTATGACGTGGAGGCTGTATATTGTATATTTGTAACTGATTATATGGGAACTTCGGAGTGAAAGTCTTCTCATAAGCGGCTCTTTAGTATCTGTTGGAAGGGGAAAAAAGGAGCCTTTCCCTTTAAGGATTGTTGTAAGAAAGAACTTCCCCTTCCTGAATTCAAAACTCCAGGCTGGGAGATAACTTCGAAATGATTGGAGGTCAGCTGCTTAAGAGTAGAATCAGTTTATTGTTTCTAGGAAGGCAGGCAAGAAATAAATGCAAGCACAGCGTTCCGAGGCTAGCCTGTCTTAACTGTTAAGAGTAACCCTTTTTTATATCCTAAAAACATCTTTTGATTTTCTATGTGACCCTTTTAAAGTCTTTTGATTTGGCATGTGAATTCTTTGATTTGTGTGTGTGATTGTTTTATGGTGTTTAAATCCTGTTTGTTTGTGATTAGGTTCTGGTTTATGTGTGCAATTGTTTTATGGTGTTAAATCCTGTTTTTGTTTGTGATTAGGTTCTTCCATCCTGGATCTGGCAAATAAGTAATTGTTTTATAGTCCACTGTTTTTCCTAGCCCTTTGTAGTTGTTTATTTCCTATAATTATTCAGTTTGCTATTTCTGTGAATATCTCTTTTTTCCTCATGTGTTTAAATTACTTTGGCTTGATTTATTTTCCCTTTTTTGAGTGTTTGTTTTCCTTTCCTGTGTCCCACATCTGTTTGGATGTTGCAGGCCCCTGTAATTTTCTTCCTTTGTTTTGGAAAATAAGGTGGCTTAATGGCCCATTGGTAAAGGTGGGGGCTGAAACTCTGCCTGAGTTTCTGCGTATTTTCTTTAGGGGAATTTCCCTGCTCTTTTAATATTGAGTTTCTCATATCTTCCAACATATCTAAGCTGAAAGCAGCCAATCAAGGCTTGCGTTCCCATAAGAAAAATTCCAGGTAAAGGTGCCACGTTTTGCCCATATCCAAAATGGATGACGCTACGTGACGCATGCAGAAGTTTCCCTGACTAAATGTTTACGCTAGGCTAGGGAATGGGCTGTGGAGGATGAAATTGCCCTGATCCAAAATGGCCGCCACCGCATCCTTCTTCTCGAGACGGAATCTGCGTTCTTTTCACCTATTAAAAGATGGCAGTCCTGGAGGAAGCTGGAAATTTCTCTCTCCCTTGGCGTTGCCCAAAGCTCAAATTGCCCCTCTCCCCTCAGCAAAACCTATCATCGCTGAAAAAAACAACCTCCTCCGCTAGAACTTTTAAGAACTCAACGTTCCATTGTAACTTGAGCCCCTTCGTTGGTGCCCGTCCCTTAATTAAGATGGCTACTTTATACCCGCGCTGTCGTCAAAGATGGCAAAACCACCCACCAATGTACGAGGAGGGAGCCGTTGAAGGGCGGGACTGCCACGGTTTGCTGACCTCTGATAGGTCGGGAGAAAGCTTTCCCCACCCCGTTGCTCATGTTTCCCCAGGTAGAAAAGAACACTTCCCGGTATAGCATGCAAGGCAATGTTTGCAGATGAGCAACTCAGTGCAGAGGCAAGAACTGGGTTTGGGAAGCGGGAAGAAGAGTTGGGGCTGAGCAAAGGGAGGGATAGCGTGGAAAGAAGTGTGGGAGAGGTCCTGAAGACTGGAGGATGTCAGGGGTGGGGAGACCTTGAGAAGTGCTTCTCCTCCTTTCCCCCCCTCTCCTCCCCACTGATTCCTACGTAAGGTCATCTGGCTTTTTGGAGAAAGCATACCCGGTGAGAAGGGAATAGTCCTTTCCGGGGGGGGGGTTATCTCAAATGTCCTTCCCCCTCCCAGCATAAATGTATATTTCTCTGTGTGTATAACAATGGTAAGCTCTGTTGCCTTCCTCCTTTTTTTTCCCTTCTTTTTCTAAATAGCTTTGTAAGACGATTCCCCTCTTCTCCCCTTTTATGATGACACTCTCTTGCAAACATTTGTGAGAAGCTATTTTTTTTTCTAAGCCTTGGGATTGAAAACAGTTGGGCTAAACCGGCAAACCGGGGGTGCCTTAATAAAAGTACTTTATTTTCGCTTGCCGCTAGTTGAAGGGTGGGTAGGAGGGTATCCCTGCATTCTTTCCAAACTCAACTTTTTGTTTGTTTGTTTGTATTTTTCTTTCTCTTTCATTCCTGAGTGTCACCTAAATAGATCAATATTTTGTTTAATTTTTAACTGACGTTCTTTTCCCTTCTCTGAAGTTTTGGGCGAATCAGACTTCTAATAATAAAATCTTAAAGGGAAGGGAAACAATATGCTTTGTGGTCAGCTAGTTTGATCAGATTTTTACAGGTTGGACAGCTTCCTAGTTAAATATTTAAACACCTTATCTAGAGGGGGACTTTATCATGCGAAAAACAAGATTTTCTACATATGTTTCTGAAGAAGCATCTGTTTTGCTAAGAAAAGCCTCTTTTCAAACTTATTAACCCTAGTGTTATACCAAACCTGTAATGAGTCAGACAGGTCTGTGTTCATTCCTCTAGAATTTGGATGACATTTTTCAGAAAAGTTGAAATACGTGCATATCTGTATTTCTCCACTTGTTTCCTTTCCTTGGCTCAAAAGTTTCTTGCTCAATAAAAGAGCAATTAACTCTGGAAAATGCTTAAGAAGCTCTAGTGAGGAAGCAAGTTTTTTGGTGAGAGGAAGTTGCATTGGCTGCCCAGCTGACTTAAGGAAAATCTGTGCTAATGGAAAGGTTTTTAAATCCTGCTTTTCAAATCTAGGGTGCTGGGAGGAGTGTTGAAAAAGGAGGTTAAGTAGTGGTGGGTTGGAACCAGCTGTTTGACAGATATAAAGCACAACTGTAAAGCTGGGGTTCCATGACAAGATGAACCTGGTACTGAAGCCTTGTCGAGAAGGTTCCGAGGCCATCCTCCATGGGGAGTTTGGAGCCTACCCGCATAAGGGGATCCGCTATGCCCTCAGCCTCACCCGGATTGAATTGCATATCCAGCGGCTAGTACCCAAGCCAGACACTGATCAACGGACTGTGATACGGCTGATAGATGTGGTAGGTTGCCATACGCTGCGAAGCCATACAGCAGCAAACCAGTCAGCATTCTTCTGCATCTATGCCTACCCACTGAAGAAAAAAAAGGTAGCAGTGGGCTCAGGAAGGGCCCGGCAACGGATTGCAAAGACCTTTCAAGTGGACGGAGCAGAGCGCTACAAGGACAACCAGGCTCTGGCCGAAAAATGGGCAGCTGCCATCAAGTGCCTAGTGCTGGGGATTCCAATTTCCAGTGAAACAGGTAAGGGGTTGTCCTGCATTGGGGAGTATTGCTTCTCACCTAGACAGATGGCAGATGCTATCTGTTTCTATGCGGTGGTGTTCCTTCAACTGTATTGTTGTCGGACTGCCAGTCTTATGTGTGCTTCTGTGTTTATCACTTTAAAAAACAACAACAACAACAATCACCTTATTGGGAGAGAATTCATAACAGGTTCTTATTCTGATTGGATGATTTTCTGGAAGATAAAGAATAAAAGTGTGTATGTGCTTTAAATGTAGGATAGCCCCGAGAGTGGTTCAGCAGTGAGATGAGTTCCATATAAATTTAATAAATACAATATTGTTGTGCAGGCCTTCCACATAATTTTATGAGATATCCGAAAAACTGAACATCAACTTAGAGTATGCCTGCCAGCAGAAGTGTCAATCTTTAGTTAAAAAAGTCAAAATTAATTAGTACAAGCTCTCATGACCCAGAGAATATAAAATTCCTATTTCTGTTCTTAGAACATGTTGCTAACCCTTTTCCTTCAGTTCCTTTCTAAATTATCTTTGCATCATACCTGCTGCAAAATTATTAATTATCAATATTTTTTATAATTTTATTGTAATCTTACTTTCAAATTGCTGGGATTTTAGATTAATTTCCGATCTACAAATACATATGATATAGGATTGCCCTGGGAAGATGCAAACTCATATTTCAGGGTGTTGCTAGCTTTTGAAATGTTTGGTAAATTGAGATGGAAGCAAGTTATGGCTTTTCTAATAAGTATAGCATATTTGAATAAAATTATTGCTGCATTGACCTGTCTTTATTTAATGGAAGGCAACTCCCATCAGAATTTAAAGGTAGTGAAGCTGAACCTCGGATTACATTGTATTAGACCTGCTTCCCCCTGAGCAGTTTTGACAGCTGAAATTGTCACGTTTCTCTGCAATTATGTTTTTAAAACCTTCCATTATTACTGTTGTCTGCTAGAAGTAAGAGAATATATGCCTCTCTGTTTTTCCTTTTATCATATAAACAGCCTAAAGGCATGTTTTGCTAACTGAATGAACTTTCTGTTTAAAATGTGAACATAAATGTCCTGGGAATTATGGAGTCAAATGTTGCAATGGCTTCATGTCCCACACTCAAGTGTGTTTAACTTGCAATTTGTGTAAATGGAAAATGGAAGAAGATCCAGATGAACAACTTGCTTACAAGCTGCAGCTCTGAATTCAAGTGTGTTGAATTCAGTTCTGTAATTTCCAATCAGCATAGCAACTCTAAAAAATACAGAATATATTATGTTAGATTAAATAATATCAGACTGATAGTGATTCTTTACTGTGTATTCTTATTTATCAGCACCATATATAAGAGGTTATTTAATATATAACAGAGGGGAAGGAACAGTCAAATAGAAGAGAGGTAGTCCTCGATTTACAGCCGGTCAGTCAGCAAACATTTGAAGTTAAACATGGTCTCCCAAAAGATACTTACAATCCAGTTCCAGTGGCTGCTGTCCCTATGACCCCATTTTGGGCACTCAGCGACCAGCCCACATTTTTAGCCAATTGTGACACCCCCAATCAGTTGACTGCAATTTATTACATTTTTACTAAAATCCAACATTTCTGGCTTTCAGCAAAAACACCCCATAGCAAACAATGGGTTTGCTTAATGACCATGGCAATTGTTTTATGATCACTGCAAAAAAGAGTTGTGAAATTGTGTTGGTTATGTGATGACCCACTTTACAACAATGATGAGTGTAATTGGCAGACTTAGTTGTGGTAGTAAATCAAGGACTACCCCATAAATGGCGCATAAAATTAAAAGTTATGAAGGCGTGAGTATTGGCTACAGCAGCACAAATGTCAAACTCGCCACATTGCTTGACATTTTGCAGTGTTTTTCCCCTTCGCGGAGCTGGTGTGGGCGTGGCCTGTGCGTGACGCATAAGACCCGGGGCCTACCAGTTTGACATTCCTGGGCTACAGAATAAAAGTATTGATGTGGGTCAATAGTAATAGTTGAATTATTATTTGAGTTAGAGCTGTGCACCTGAAATTACAAAAGTTCAAGGAGGAGATTTTAAAGCTTCTAGCTCCAAGAGGAGATTGCATGCTTTAAATACCTTTATCAAAAGGAATAAAAAAAAATCCTGCCCCAGGTGGCCTCTATGGATCTCAGAGAGAGTGCTAACAACCAGATGACTGCAAATAAATATAATCCTTCCATCCCCTTCCCACCATCCTGTCACAACTGATGCAGCTTTTTGGATGAGAAGCAAAACTACTTCTTCCTCAAGGAAAAAACAGCTCAGTTGCCTTTTGAAAAAAAGCACCTTTGAGATAGCTATGACCTGGATGGCTGAGAATCTCCATAGATTATTGCCTCCAAGTGGCTGAGTTTTTAACCCAGGGGTCCTCAAACTTGGCAGCTTTAAGACTTGTGGACTTCAACTTCCAGAATTCTCCAGCTAGCATAGCTGGCTGGAGAATTCTGGGAGTTGAAGTCCATAAGTCTTAAAGCTGCCAAGTTTGAGGACCCCTGTTCTAACCTCTAAACCAGGGTGAACAACTGTGGCCCCTTTATGACCTCTGGACTTCAACTCCCAGAATCCCTGAGGCAGTGTGGCTGGCTCAGGAATTCTGGGAGTTGAAGTCTACAGATTGTAAAGGGGCCACAGTTGCCTATCGCTGTCTAATCAGAGCCTGTTCATGGCAAGTTCAAATGTTCCCCGAGACTTCACAGTTCACAACGTGCTGTTTAGCTTAGCAGTGCCTGATTCAGCTCTAGCTAAAACGAGTGGGTGGCTTCTATTTTTTTAAGGACGAAGAACATACAAATACAGCATCCTGGCTTCCTTTTGCATCTGGCTTTGCACATTCCACAAAGAAGTCAGGAATCAGCTGACTGCAAGAAGAATTCTCAAGAACCAAGTCAAAATAATTGCTGTTCCATAAGATGCAGTACTTTTTGTACAGAACTGTATGCCCTCCTAGAAGTGCTTGCTTTCAGAGTTTGTGTACCAGGAGAAAGAGCAGGCTTTCTAAATGATGATGATGCATTAAACACAGACAGCTGTACCAGCAATTAAAAAACTGAAGAGAAAGTGCTGAACACTGCATAGGAGGGACAGTATTAAAAGGGAACTTGTCAGAAAGCGCACACTCTTCCCCCATTCATTTTAATTCAAAAGGAATTTCCGTATGATGCATTAGCATTTACCCATTGCTGGTGGGTAGTTGAATGCATTTGCTGCTAGAAGATTTATATGATTAATTGCTTTTATGGTGTGGTTAGTGGTTTTGTGGAAGAAGGGTGGCCTAGGGAGAGGGGACTAAACCATGCAGGTTTCCTCCTTACTGTGTGATACAGGATTTGTGCTTCGGGTGCTTCCTTCAAACGATGCTAAACAACTTTTATTGTTTAGCTTATGAATTTTCATTCACTCTCCAGATTCTTAGACTTGTTTGGTTAGACAATGTTGCTCTGTTCTTCTCATCCAGAAGATTTTGTGGGACAGGATAAAAACTAAAGGATTGTGTTCGATATATCATTTCCATTGATAGGAAATCTGTCAGCTCTGCTTTTGTACCAATGGTATGTTTTTCAGATGAAGTAAAAAAAAAAAAACTGAAGAATTTCAGCTGCTCAGTCCAGTTGGAAAAGGTCTATGGAGGATAAGAATGAGGAGAAAAAGCAGTACTTTAATAGTCAGTTGGTATTTTTTCTGTATATGTAATCAAAACACAAATGAACCCTGAGGGCAGGTGTCCCCCTAAGCTAAAATCTGTACAGCAAAACATACAAAAGAAGCTGTATTGGTAGATACATTTTATATGTCAAGAATATAGACCGGATTACGTGATGACACAACTTTGTTGAAGCTTGACAATGGAAAGCTACCTTGGAACACCTGTGTATGCTGAAAGAAAAAAGTCCTATAAATCATTACTTACAAAGTGCCAAATAACTCAACCTTATAATTATAGCATTATAATGATGGAAACCCTGTTATGCTACAGTGCTTAGAATATTGTATATAACATTCTGCCATCGAAGTTCCAGTATATAGGGGAGGAATCATTTGAGAACCATTTCTATCCTGATACTCTCCATTGTGTACACACACACACACACACACACACACACACACAGAGAGAGAGAGAGAGAGAGAGAGAGAGAGAGAGAGAGAGAGAGAGAGAGAGAGAGAGGCATGCACACACAGAGAGACTACTAATAAGTCTCCACATGGGTTCCCATAATCATGGTAAAGCATAAGAGATGATGTAAGTCCTCAACACTGCACAACTGGTATCTAAGCCCCATACCGGAGACTTAACTCCCAAAAGATTAGAACAGTGATCTCCAAACTTCTAAGCAATTTCTAAGACTTGTGGACTTCAACTCCCAGAATTCCTCAAGTCCACAAGTCTTAAAAGTTGCCAAGTTTGAAGACCCCTGGCTTAGAACACAGGGCTGTTGTCTCTCATCTCCTTGGTTAACAACAATAATTGGGACTGACATTTCCATCGCGCAGTGATGCAGTTGTAAATCACACCATCGCGTGACCGCATCGCTTAGCGATAGCAATTTTGGCATTCCCTATTGCGGTTGTTAAGCAAGGATTGCAGATCATTAAGAAAGTCTTCAATGGTTTGCATGCAGGCCAGCAAGCAGGTAATGGCTGCTGTCAGGCAAGGGAAGAGGCGAGGTAGCCAGCAACGGGTTGGGAGGCTGAGGGCGACTGCTGCCAAGTATGGGAGAATGCAAGCAACCTGTTGGAACAGCCTGTGACTTTCCCTTCTGGCTTCTCCATTGACTGAGTGGGAAGGTTGCACAAATGATTGTGGGATGCTGCAACTGTCATAAGTGCAAGCCAGTTGCCACATGCCTAGATGGCAATTATGTGACCACTGGATCTGTTGGAACACTTTGAAGACTCTTCATAACTACAACTTGTAGTTGTGTACCATCATAACTTTGAGCAGTCACTAAACGAACGGTCATTAAATGAGTACTATCTGTACTTACGGAGCATAAAGCTGAACTTTGGTGGAAGGGCGTGTTGGCACCTCCTTTCTCTGGTCTCCAGACACACAACACAAGGATCGTTCTTGATCTTTGTGTGGCATGCAGAGAAATAGCAGAGGCCAGCAGGAAAGATGTGGGGATTGCCAGCATGAAGAGAAAACGGAATTTAAATTCAGTTGTATTTAATCATATTGTCTATGGGGATCGGTATAATTAAATAGTCTCTATATAATACATGGGGATAGTTCAGTTACTTGAGTGGGATCGAGCTGATTGCACTCAATTCTATGCATTATTGATGGAATTCTCCTCATAGTCTCCAGGAGAGTTTCCATTTCTGTCACATTAAGAGCTACTAGTTGCTGCCAACTTTTGAAGGGTTTGCATCTGTTGTGCATCTTCTGTCCTTGGAAGAATTACTGAATCCTTAGGTATTGATCTATAAAATGCTTTGCCCTTGCTTTGTATATTGTGCCTTTAGAGCAGGGGTTTCCAACCTTGGCAACTTTAAGACTTGTGGATTTCAACTCCCAAAGCAAAGCTGACTGACGAACTCTGGGAGTTGAAGTCCACAAGTCTTAAAGTTGCCAAGGTTGGAGACCCCTGCTTTAGAGAGTTTCTTTGTGGGTTCAGGGACAGTGTCATTTGGGCTGCAATGTTATCCAGACCCATTGGCCTATCAGCCTAGGCAAGAGAGGGTGATGACAATTTATATGGAGGGGGCATTTGGGAAAAAGAAACCAGAACTGTTGTTCGGCTGTGCATATCATATAAAGTAGAGAGTGGTAGAACCCACAATTTTTTCCGAGTAGGAACTGCCCTTCATTAAATAAAATTGCTGGTGTATTGAGGAGGGTGTAAACGTGTAAAATTACAGGTAGACCTTGACTCACAATAAACAATTAAGCCCAAAATTTCTATTGCTAAGCAAGACAGTAAAGTGAGTTTTGCCCCATTTTATGACCTTTCTTGCCATAGTTGTTAAGTGAATCACTGCAGTTGTTAACTTAGCAACACAATTGTTAAGCGAATCTGGCTTCTCTATTGACTTTGCCTGTCAGAAGGTCACAAAAGGTGATATTTATGCAACTGTCATAAATATGAGTCAGTTGCCAAGTGGCCGAATTTCATTACATGTCCATGGAGATGCTGTAAAGGTTGTAAGTGTGAAAAATGATGGTAAGCCGCTTTTTTCAGTACTGTTGTAACTTCCAGTGGTCACTAAATGAATAGTTCAAAGACAAAAACCACTTGTATAGAAGTGAAGCATCTTGAAGCATGTCTCATCAGCTTGTGAGAGAGCAACAAAAAGTGTGTTGCATGAAAATTGCTTAGCTAGTGAGTTTCAGTGGCATTCTTTGGGCATGCGGTGTAGTTTAGTAGTTTGTGTTCTGTAACAGATAAAAGCTTTGTTTAGTAAAATACCATGATAAGGAATAAAATTATTGCAGGAAATAGCTGCTTGGTTTGTCTTTCTGCTTAGCTTAGATGTACTTGGATGTGTGAATCCTCTCATCCTTGTTCCTACTGTAGGATTTTACCCTCATTTGATCCAGATTATTTCTACTCCTGCCCCTCACCTCCATCCCATTTATTTCTTATATCTTGGTGATAAAGCTGCCCAGCTGCTCACTTCTTGTGAGATGGGTAGCCATGTAAATGTGATTAATAAATCAATAAAAATAAAGCTCATTCAGTCAGAACCAGGTTTCTGGGGATTCCTTCATCCTTATACAAAATATCTAATGAAATTTCTTCAGGTATCCAGAAGGTGAGATACCAGTGACTGAGAAGAAGTCATTGAACTTTTATGTTATCTCATGTTCCTGGACTTTGCCTCAGATCTTTATTGTAGCTCCTCTGCTTTTGAACATCTGCATGAATCAGCTGAACATTATCTGGAAGTTTGAGTCCAGTTGTCTTCAGTTCTTTTTTATGGACTTTGTATTTTAGGATATTGCCCTGTGACTTAATTCTAGTAATGTTGTGTAAACCATTTTTTGAGGTCCTACAAATATATCAGATAAATCTTGAATTAAATACTAAATAAATTTTGAATTAAATAATACCACAACAGAGTCGTGATGGCACAGTGGTTACAATGCAGCATTGCAGGCTAATTCTGCCAACTGCCAGCAGTTCGATTCTGACTGACTCAAGGTTGACTCAGCCTTCCATCCTTCCAAGGTTGATAAAATGAGGACTCAGATTGTTGGGGGCAATATGCTGCTTCTATAAATCGCTTAGAGAGTGCTGTAAAGCACCGTGAAGCAGCAGATACCATGTTTCCCTGAAAAAAAGACCCGGTGTTATATTTTTTTGCCCCCAAAAAAGGCATCGAGTCTTATTTTTTGGGAATGTCTTCCACTGACTAACTTCACGGCAGCAGCACCAGCAGCCCAGCAGGATCCCGTGTAGCTGTTGCCAGCCCACTTCTTCTGCGGCTGCTTGCCACCACTCGCACATGTCGCCCCCCAGCCTCTGTTTTTCCGTCCGAGGCCTTCAGGACAGAGCCTGGGTGGCCGCTGCCGGCCTATTTCTTCTGCGACCACTTGCCTCCGCTTGCGCACATCACCCCCGGCCTCTGTTTTGCTGCCAGAGGCCTTCAGGAAAGGCCTCTGCAGACAAGAAACGAGCTCCAGATTGATGTGCACGTCAATGCAGAGCTCTTTTATCGGCTGCAGAGGCCTTTCCTGAGGGTCTCTGATGGCAAAATGGAGGTTGGGAGTGCAGCGGCAAGCAGCCGTAGAAGTGGACCAGCAAGCGAGGCAGGTGTCAGGGTGTGCAAGCTGCAACTGTCCAAAGGTAAGCAGCTCCACCACCACCCATCCCCACCCTTGCTTGATTTTTAACCCGTGCACCTTGCCCCACCCCATGCAACCAGGTGCAACGGAGTAGGCAAGGACTTAACCAGGGCTTATTTTGGAGATAGGGCTTATATTGGCCGCACGTGTAAAAAATCAAGCTAGGTCTTATTTTCAGGATAGGTCTTATTTTCGGGAAAACATGGTACGTTTAAGTACTATTGTTATGGGATTTATTGGTCAAAGAAACTACAAATGTAGTTAGGAGCATTTTATTCCTTGTTAATGATCCCTCAGGTCTTCCCATCTCCTTCAAAGCAGCGCTCACAGTCCTTTGTCAGAAATGGTCCCAAGATAGGGAAAATGTGGATCCCTTTTTGCAATGGGACAGTTCCTCCTGCTCCTCTCTTCTATTGGCTTCCTTCTGGAGGGCAGCTAAAGGATATTATTTGCTACTTACATTGTGATTTCTGTTCATGTACAGGTAGTCCTCTAGTTCATTTAGTGACCATTTAAAAGTTACAACGGCACTGAAAAAAGTAACTTAAGACCATTTTTCACACTTACGATCGTTGTAACATCCCCATGGTCACATGATTTACATTTGGATGCTTGACAATTGGCTCATATTTATGACACCTGCAGTGTCCCAGGGTCATGTGACCATATTTTGCAATTCTTCTGACAGGCAAAGTCAGTGGGGAAGCCAGATTCACTTAATTTACTTTACTAGTTGTTACTTTATTTAACAACTGCAGTGATTCTTTTTTTAAAAAAAATCAAGCTTCATTGGTCCCCCCCCCACATTCACCCACATCTTTTTTTTTGTTTATTGAAAAAGTTTTTCAAATACAAATTTCCCTCCCTTTCCCCCCCCCTCCCTAACCCCCCTCACCCCCCCTTCCCCTTTGACTTCTTCATAATGAAACCCAAATGCATAACAGATTATATCATACTTTGCTATCCACTTACTCCATCTCCATATGCTGACCCTTTCTTTCTAATAAAATTATCATATCCCCCTTATACTATATTATAATATACATTTCAAAGTGACATTCTATTATAACATTATCTAATAACTCCTAATTTAACATAATAATATTATTATATCTCCCAATTTAACAATTTCTGCTCATAATCTACCCTTTTACTACCCCCCATACGGTATAACATTTCAGAACATACTTCCGCTCCAAAACTATTCAATAAATCCTAATTTAACATTTATTCAACTACCCATTTCCTTCCCCCCCCATCATTATGTCTCTTAGCTCAAATCTTTTACATATATTCAGATCTAAACATAATATCCCTTTTCTTTAAACTAAACAATCAATAACCTAACCTATCTCCACCCACTTTCCTACAAAATTACCATAATTATTCTTAATATCTTTATTCTACCCACTCTACTAGAAAAATATTCCCTTATGTAGATAAAATCCTAAAAGAAAAAAAACTTTAGACTTGTAATCCACATAATATCTTCTGTCATGTCTTTCAACTGGATGATAAACTCCATCGCCCACGTTAGGGTAACATCACATCCTAATTCCAACAGTATTTTCTGTATCTTCAAGTACCATCTGCCCCCATCAGTAACAAATATCTTCATGTTGGAAAAAGAGAAAAAAAAACCCGACAACCACCCGAGTGACTTTATATTTATATTCCATATAATGTCTATAGAGGTGTCTTTTATCCAGATTATTAATTCCAACCACCATAATAGGGTAACAACCAGATCTTCTGCGTGCTCCAATCCAGTAGATCTCTTGCCATATAACTCAGCGTACACGTAATATGTTTATCAAGAAATCCAAAAAACAAACAAGATATTTCCAACCATTCAATTTAAGGCCTTTTTCACATCCCAAAAAATTCAGCACTGCAGAGATCTGCTTTATCCTCAGGATAAAATAAACCAATACTTTGCCCATTATCTTTTCGTATATTCAGTCCTCTCATAAGTAACTGGCATTACACTGTTGTTTAGTTTAAAAGTTTTTGTTTTTGTGAGACCTACTTCTTCTTTTCTTGACTTTTTGTGGGTTGGATCTCCATCCTGAATTCCTTTCTGTAGATTGTATATCGATTATTTGGTTTTCGTGCTGATCTATAACTTGATCCTGTTGGGTTTGCTTTTGTGGCTGAAATCTTTCTGGTTCTGTAAATTGTATATCATCTGATTGACTTCCATGCTGGTTTGTGGCTTGATAAATCATTACATTAGGGTCCGGAACCGCCTCTCTTCTATTAAATAATCCAGCTGAGACCTCTGAAGAAGAATCCAAAAGCGGCTCATCTGTGGAGGCCTCTTTAACTTGTTGTTTCTTCATTATTTCCATCTCCTTCTGCTTTTCTTGAATTTCTGTCTCTTGTTGATTTTGTTTTTTAAGTACCTTATAGTAAAATTCTTCCGCTTTTTCAACAGTATTTAACTGATATCTAACTCCTTGATATCTCAATATTATACCCACTGGAACATCCCACCTGAATAAAATATTTTGTCTTCTTAACTCAGTCACCAAAAGGCCAAATTTTTTTCTATCTCTTAAGATCTTAGGCAGCAATTCTTTATATATCCAAATTTTTCTCCCATACAGTTGTAGAGTAGAATTAAAGGATTTTTGCACAATATCATTTCTTATATCTTTATCTGTAAAGTAAATCACCACATCTCTAGGCAATTGCCTTTGCTTTGCAATCCAGGAATTAACTCTATACGCCTTATCAATTTTACTAAATACCTCCTCAGGACGAACCTTTAAGACCCCAGCCAGAACTTGAGCAGATGTTTTTCTTAAGTCATCACTGTTATCTTCCTGTAAGCCTCTGATTCTAATCGCAAATTCTGTAATCCTGTATTGCATCATTACAACTTCTCTTTCAATTCCTTGCTTTATATCTTCTGCATTATAAGTCTTGTGACCAGCTTCCTCTTTAGACTTTACTTCTAAAACATTGTCTCTAATATTTATTAAATCCTTTTCAATTCTTAATATTTTATTGTCCAAATTATCAATTTTCTCCATTTTAGACTCTAGCAATTTAATATTTGTATCCAACTTTATAACAACTTCTGAAAAACCATTAGTCACTGTTACAATCTTTTGTTGCAAATTATCATACTTTAGTTGTATCATTTCTTTAATTTCCTGCCTTAATTTTTCAAATTTCTGGTTCACAGTCTCATAATATTTTGCCATTTCCTCCTGAATAAATTCTTTTAAATTAAAACCATTCTGCAGAGTCTGTAGGCTCAGAGCTTCTTCAAACAGTTTATCTTGTTTATCAGACTTTATTAGTAACGCCATCCTACCAGCAAACTCTTCTTTTTTCCACACACCCCCAAACAAGATCAAGTACAAATCTCCAAGGAGAGAGGAACTTAAAATAGCTAATTTTCTTCCAAATTGTAGCCAGCGCTATATATTCCACTACTTTGTATCTGTTATGGAAGGACTCTCACTTTCAGCTTTCTTCTACGTCCCAAGCCTCAGCGGTCGCCATTTTAAAGTTGTTTTTTTTTCTCCCTTTCACTTTGAAATGCTTATAAATTCATTAAGGATACTTGCGATTTAGGGTCCCAAGTCCAAATCTCTTTTTTGATAAATCCATCTGTTAGTTTCGTTAATTTTTTTTTTATTATTATTATTATTTTTATTTTTGAATTTGTATACCGCCCTTCTCCCTGAGGACTCAGGGCGGTGAACAGCCAAATAAAAACATCAAATACAAATATTAAAATACAGTTAAAAAAATATATATAAATTTGGCCCCATTAATTAAAACAATAAACCAAACAATTAAAAACACTTAAAAAGAATTAGGCCAGCCCGGTTTGTTGGAAAAGGAAGGTTTTAAGGGCACGGCGGAAGGCACTGAGGTCATGGATTCTCCTTATCTCAGGGGGCAACTGATTCCAGAGGGTGGGAGCCCCCACAGAGAAGGCCCTCCCCCTGGGGGTCACCAGCCTGCATTGTTTGGCTGATGGCACCCCGAGGAGGCCCTCTCTGTGGGAGCGCACGGGTCGATGGGAGGTCGTCGGTGGCAGCAGGCGGTCTCGGAGATAGCTAGGCCCTATGCCATGGAGCGCTTTAAAGGTGATAACCAACACCTTGAAGCGCACCCAGAAGACCACTGGGAGCCAGTGCAGCTCGTGCAGGAGCGGTGTTACATGGGAGCGCCATGCTGCTCCCGTCACTACCCGCGCTGCTGCGTTCTGGACCAGTTGGAGCCTCCGGGTGCTCTTCAAGGGGAGCCCCATGTAGAGAGCGTTACAGTAATCAAGGCGAGAGGTCACGAGGGCATGAGTGACTGTGCACAGGGAATCCCGATCACGAAAGGGCCGTAACTGGCGGATCAGGCGAACCTGATAAAAGGTCCCCCTGGTTACAGCCGTCAGATGTTCCTCCAAGGACAGCTGTGTATCCAGGAGGACTCCCAGATTGCGAGCCCTCTCTGTGGGGGCCAAAGACTCGCCCCCAATAGTCAGTGATGGAGTCAACTGACTATATCGGGATGCCGGGAACCACAGCCACTCAGTCTTGGAAGGGTTGAGCTTGAGCCTGTTCCTCCCCATCCAGATCCGTACAGCCTCCAGGCACTGGGACATCACTTCAAGGGCATCATTGGGGTGGCCTGGGGTGGAGATGTACAGCTGAGTATCATCAGCGTACTGATGGTATCTCACCCCAAAGCCACGGATGATCTCGCCCAGCGGCTTCACATAAATGTTGAACAGGAAGGGCGAGAGGACCGACCCCTGAGGCACTCCACATATAAGAGGCCTCGAGGTCGACCTCTGCCCCCCTGTCAACACGAACTGCGACCGGTCGGAGAGAAAGGAGGAGAACCACCGTAACACGGTGCCCCCCATCCCCAACTCTTCCAACCGGTGCAGCATGATACCATGGTCGATGGTATCAAAAGCCGCTGAGAGGTCTAACAGGACCAGAACAGAGGAGCAACCCCTGTCCCGAGCCCTCCAGAGATCATCAACCAACGCGACCAATGCCGTTTCCGTGCTGTGCCCAGGCCTGAAACCAGACTGGAACGGATCCAGATAGGATGTTTCCTCCAGGAATTGCGGAAACTGTCGCGCGACCACACTCTCAACAACCTTCGCCAGAAAGCGAAGGTTGGAGACAGGACGATAGTTGGCCAATATTGCCGGATCCAGGGACGGCTTCTTGAGGAGAGGCCTCACCACCGCCTCTTTCAAGGCCGCGGGGAAGTAACCCTCACTCAATGAAGCGTTGATAACACCCTGGAGCCAGCCTCGTGTAACCTCCCGGGAGGCCAGTACCAACCAGGAGGGACACGGGTCCAGTAAACATGTGGCCGCACTAAGTCTCCCCAAAATCCTGTCCACATCATCGGGAGTCACAGCATCAAACTCCTCCCAGATAACATTCTCAAGACTATTCCTCGTCACCCTGCCCTGATCTACCCAGTCAGAGTCCAAGTCCCCCCGGATCTGAGCGATTTTGTCATACAGGTATTGTCCGAAATCCTCCGCCCTGCCTTCCAAGGGATCCTCCCGCGCTCCCAGATGGAGCAGGGAGCGGGTTACCCTGAACAGGGCTGCC
This sequence comes from Pantherophis guttatus, assembly GCF_059756535.1. Taxonomy (NCBI): domain Eukaryota; kingdom Metazoa; phylum Chordata; class Lepidosauria; order Squamata; family Colubridae; genus Pantherophis; species Pantherophis guttatus. The sequence goes on along the minus strand of NC_142066.1, from coordinate 27,870,464 downwards.
GGACGATTCCCTGATGACGCAATAGAGGCGGAAAAGTAATTACACTTTGCCGTCTTTATCGCCACTAGGTAGGTCTTAATATGCGACCTTACCAGTGTTCGGTCAGATTCAGCGCGACTGGCCCTCCAACCACTCTCTAGGCGTCTTTTCCGGCGTTTCATCTCCCTCAGCTCCTCGGTGAACCAAGGAGCCGCAAGGGATCGACAGCGGGTCAGAGGCCGCAAAGGCACGACTCGATCCAAGACCCCACCAGCCGCCCGATCCCAGGCAGCTACCAGGTCCTCGGCCGAGTCGTGTGCCAGATCATCAGGAATTGGCCCAAGCTCCGTCTGGAACCTATCAGGATCCATCAGGCGCCTGGGGCGGACCCATCTAATTGGGACCGCCTCCCTGCGGCGGGGTGTAGCGGTACGAAGGTCCAGACGAAGGAGTGAGTGATCTGACCATGACAAGGGTTCCATGTCTATATCCCCTATAACAAGATCACTCAACCACTGGCCAGAGACAAAAATCAAGTCTAGAGTGTGTCCCCCCCCCCCCGTGAGTGGGGCCATGAACTAATTGGGTCAGGTCCATGGCCGTCATGGAAGCCATGAACTCCCGAGCCATCCCAGACGTTTCACCAACGGATGGCAAGTTGAAATCACCCATGACCATAAGCCTGGGTGTATCAACTGCCACCGTGGCTATCACGTCGAGTAGCTCAGGCAGGGCTGCTGCCACGCGGCAGGGAGCCAGGTACGCAAGCAGCAAGCCCATCTGAACCCCATGACCCCATCTCACGAAGAGGGACTCACATCCAGCAGTCTGAGGCACAGTGGTCTCCCTCGGACCAAGACCTTCTTTAATAATAACCGCCACCCCCCCCCGCCCCTCCCCTGGGCTCTCGGCTGATGGAATGCTAATTGATCCGGTTCCAGCGCCTGGCTCTGCAAAAAAGCAGAGTGCACCCGATGCCCGGAGCGACGGCGAGGGGAAATAGGGAGCTCCAACCTGCTCATCCCCAAGAGTTAAAAAAGACTCTGGGGACTTCGCAGAGGGCTCTACCTACCCCCGCCCGCTCAGACTCACATTTCCGTCGGGAAATGGAGTTTTTCGAGCCGCCTTTCAGGTATAAAGGCGGCTCTTTTACAGGCAACGGGGCAGCGGTCACGGAGGACCGTCTGGCGGCGCCGGAAGCCAGACAGGAAGCCCCCACCCACATCTTTTTTGATACAATTTATCAAATTCAAATACATTTTACTCAATTACAATTTTTGCCAGAATTTTCTTTTTTCCCTTTTTTTAATCATCTCTCAATATTTCTTTGCTTATTTATATAAATAACATCTTCATTTGCTCTCAAATTCTAATTTTCCTGCTTATTCATATTTATTATTTTATTTTTTAACCATTCATTCTTCATCTTAATATATTTATATATGTTCGGGGTTGCCCTTCTTCCATTTCATCTTTTTTGCTGTACACCAATCTTTCTTCTCAATCCTACCATCTCCCTCTCTTCTTTCCTTCTTACTTTCTTTTTCCCTCCTCTCCTGCTCCTCTCTGCTTCCTCTTCCATTCTCCTTCTCCTCCTTTCTTCCTCCCTGTCTAGCCCTCTCTCCTACTCTGATTTCTCCTCTCTTCCTTCCTCCCTTCTCTCTTCTCCCCTTCTCTTCCATCTCTCTACTCCTCTTTCATCTCTCTTTAAGAACTGCAATGATTCACTTAACACATATGACAAGTCGTAAAATGGGGCAAAATTCATTTAACACATTTCTCAGCAACATAAATTCTGGGCACAACTGTGGTTGTACGTTGAGGACATACCTGTATTGCCATTGCTGTCTACTGTACAAAGTCAGAGTCTTGGAAAAAGGGGCACAAGAGTATAACTAATGGTAATAATACAGGTAGTCCTCAATTTACGATCGTAATGGTGCCTGCTCATCACAGTTTTAAATCATGACAATTGTAAATCTGGTCACTCACACGACTGATCTGATTTCACTACCTTTTCTTGCCGCGCTCGTTAAGCAAAACAATGTTTCACTATGGGCCAGTTTGCTGAAAAGTGGAAATAAATGCCAGTTTTCAGCAAACCTGTTGTACAATGCAGTCACAAAACGAAAGAATTCTGTAAATGTCCATAGATGTGGCCAAGTGCCTGGGGTCATGTGACTGTGGAGGGGGTAATTATTGGAATTTAGGAGCCTCAAGCAAACATGAGGACAACTTGTAAACAAACACAGGAACAGTTTGTTCTTCCTTTGTGTAAATGTGGCACTACACTTCCCCAACTGCTATGCAACGGAATCCATGATTACCTGGGAGACACCAAAAGGCAGAGATACATTATGGGGAGTGACATAAGCCAAGATTCCATGATAGAATCCTAATCCTGAGAGTGTTACGTTTTCTGCATCCCAGACAGAGCTGCTGGCATTGCAGTTTAATGGTGAGAAACTCCACAGGAGTCCTTCAGATTGGAGCCAGACACTCATTTTGCAAAGTCACCAGTCTTTCAGTGCAGGGAGCCTCTTTCTTGGGTTGTGGCATTTTCCCACAGCAGCTGTAAAGGACAAATTAAACACCCTCTTGTATTTTATGGTGATCCAACCCCATTCACTTTTCAATTTCAAAGCTTTCTCTGTGCAAGAGTGGCCCTCTTCACCCAACAAAGCAGGCCAAGAAAGGAGAGGACAATATTCCTTCCTCTCAATACAGGTGGTCCTCGACTTACGACCACAGCTGAGCCCCAAATTTCTGTTGCTAAGCGAGACAGTTGTTATATGAGTTTTGCCCCCTTTTGCAACCTTTCTTCCCTGCAGTTCAGGGGTAAAAATTCAACAGGTTCTGACAGGTTCTGGAGAACCGGTAATGGAAATTTTGAGTAGTTTGGAGAACCAGCAAATACCACCTCTGGCTGGCCCTAGAGTGGAATGGGAATGGAGATTTTGCAGCATCCTTCCCCTTCCACGCCCATCAAGCCACGCCCACCAAACCCGTAGTAAAAAAAAATTGAATTCCACTACTGCTCCAGTTAAGTTAGTAACAAGTTAGTAAGTTAGTAACTTAAGTGAATCTGGCTTCCCCATTGACGTCGCTTGTCAGAAGGTCAGAAAAGGTGGTCACATGACACCCCCCCCCAGGACACTGCACCCATCATAAATACATGTCAGTTGCCAAGTGTCCGAATTTTGATCCTCTGACCACAGGGATGCTGTAATGGTTGTAAATGTGATAAACGGTCATAGGTTACTTTGCTTCTCGGAAGGTAATAAAAGGTGATCGCATTATCTCAGGACACTGCAAGCATCATAAATATGAGTTGGTTGCCAAGTGCCTGAATTTTGATCATGTGACGCTGGCAACGGTTGTAAATGTGAAAAGTGATCATAAGTCACTTTTTTCAGTGCTTTTGTAACTTTGAACCCTCACTAAATGAATGGCTGTACGTCAAAGACTACCTGTGTTATATCTCTGCATTTAGTTTTGCTTTAAGTAAGTGTCTCCTGCTTGGCTTTCTAGCATTAGAACCAGGCTGGGAATGATGAGAGTTGAAGTCCAATTCAGGTAGTCCTCGACTTACAACAGTTTGTTTAGTGACCATTCAAAGTTACTACAGCACTGAAAAAAGTGACCTATAGCCATTTTTCATACTTACAACCATTGTAGCATCCTCCTGGTCACATAATTAAAATTCAGATGCTTGACATTTGATTCATATTTATGACATTTGCAGTGTCATATAGTCACCCTTTGTTACCTTCTGACAAGCAAAGTCAGTGGGAATTCTGATTCACTTAACAACCTTGTTACTAACTCAACAGTTGCAGTGATTCACTTAACTGTACTAATAAAGGAAAATATATTTATATCGCTCAGGTTGGAAATGAAGGTCCTTGGTGCTCATAGAGCATCAGGGACCCTGCTTAATGACTGTAGCACAGAAGGTCGTAAAATGGGGCAAAACTCACTTAAGAAATGTCTCATTTAGCAACAGAAATGTTGGGCTCCATTGTGGTCGTAAATCCAGGACTGCCTGTATATCTGGAAGGTAGGAAGTTGGGTAAGGTCACCTTAAAGAAACAGCAGAAAAGGCTGCCATGTAGAAAGGAGAAGGTGGCATTTCTTGGATAAAGAAATTTGTTCCACTTCAACTCTGATGAAAGTCAAAGTAGAATACAGTAACTCTAGTCCGTGTTGCATGTTTTCTATGTGAAAGCAAACAGGATTCCATTTCAAATTATGGTTATGGGTTTCGAGCCAAACCACTACAGAAGTAATTGCCTAACTCTAGAAATGGGGAAGCTTATTAAACAGAATAATTATATAACTATAATATCAATAATTGTTTGGAGGTCAGATTATTATGTATGGCCCCACCCATTTCTTTGCCTTGGCTCTGCCCTCTGTTGGAAGCACCAACCTAAGCTAGGCTTAAGTACAGTACCTGTTCAGTTCTCACCCCTATTGATACATTCTGTGCATTCAGAGTAAACATTGGAAAAAGTTTCTTCCACAAACCAGCATCATCCTAGAAAACGTTTGCCTTTCTCTATGGCTCATCTGACAGGAGTTTGGGGGAAAAGAGAAGATGCCATGCTTTGTGGCATTCTGCAAATGTCCTTATTTGCTGTTAGTGCATTACAGCGCATGGGGCTTTTAATAACCGTAAGTTGAATTGTGCCAGATTGTTGCACTTAGGCAGCATGATAATACAGTCAAAATTTGGGATAAGCTTCCATCTGGAACAGTGTTTTTCAACTTTAGCAACTTTAAGGTGTGGACTTTAATTTTAACTCACATAATTCCTCATGGCTGGCTAGGTAATTCTGACAGTTGCCCTTATTAAACCAGTTTTAGGCACCACTATAGACATAGGATGGTCATTTGTAATGTTTTCTATGACAGTCCAGTCCTGCACCGACCAGACGGTTAAACTGGAATTCTTGAAGAGGACTTTTGACATCTGAATACATCCATTATTTATTTATTTCTTGCTGTTGTTAGAATTTATATTTTTCATGTTATTTGGTGATATTTTTGGGCTTATTTTTTATTTGATTGGTTATACTTTGGAGGTTTTATTACAGATTATACCCATTAAACCTCAGTTGAGGGAAGTGGTTAAAGTTGAATACATAATTATTTCTAATTATCTTCAAAGCCTGATTATATAAAATTTTGGCAAATACCAATATGCAATTGCTTAATGTGTTGTGCATATTTGTGCTTATGAAGATTTATATCTCTATAAAATTTAATTAAATAGTTAATGATTAGTAGCTGGAATCAATATTTGACCTTTTGCTTGCATAACATGGTCTTGATCAGCAAGTTCTCAATACAAATGCCAAATCTCTAAATCACGTAAAAGCTAATAAACTGTCCTTGCATTTAGAAGAGCTCTCTATGGTGTATAGTTTCCATTAGTATTGCCTTTAAAATTCAAGCTATGTGAAGTCCAGATCTACTTCTTAGATCTTAACTTTTTAAGTTTATTCTTAAATAAACTTTAAATATTTTTTTACCAAACTAATATGCATGATGAGACTCTGCAATCATACAAACAACCATCCCATCTAGAAGAAGAAATTCCAAAATCAACTCTAATAAAGGCAGCAATAAATTGCTGTTACATTTTTATCTTATTTTTCTAATTTATATAACTACCCATATTATAAGTACTGTGGGCAGGGTATAACAAAACTAAAACAACAAGTATCTAAAATCAGTATTGTTAACAATTATTAGAAAATTTAAAAACTATAAAAACAGCCATCCCACTAATTCACCTGTCCTTTGGGCTCCTCACGTCTGCTGGCATAATCAGGTCTTGAAGGACATTCAGAAGCTATGGGGTCATCCTCACCTTGTGAGGTAAAATATTCCACAATGCAGATGCCATAGCCAAAAAGGTCCACTGCCAAATGTAGCTTCCTAGACAACAGAGCCTGTTAGCAAGAAAACTGTATGATTAAACTATTCAGACAGGTTTGGGTACCAGATAAGAAGACCTTCAAGTCAGGAAACACTCCTCTAATTACTGAGGAAAAAATATTGATACACCCACTCCACATTTAGCAACTGATTTCTGTTCTAGTGATCAGTCTTTAGGTGAAATATTCACCTAAAATGAAACCCATAATTGAGCAAGAAAAAGGCACTATGAAGATAAGTGGTTGTGTCAGGTGCAAGAAATTAGGAAACAAAAGTTATTCAAATGAATAAATAGTGTTTATTCCACACTATCTCTCAACAAGAATCTGAACTACTAATCTTCAAGGCAAATTGGCAATAGATAAGCATCAACCCTGGACTTAGATCCCTTGTGAGAGCAAAGGGATTTCAAACTGATGATGTGCTTGACACCTCCTTCAGGCTTAGCCTGGTCATCTCCTACAGGTTGCTGCTGTCTCATTCAGATAAAATTTTATCTTACAGCTTTGCCAATGTTACTCTCACACAACCCCATGGCCATAAAGGCATGCATTGGTCAGAAAATGAATTTTTAGTACAGTATATTTGTGAATGGTCACTAACTGATGTAGTCACTAAATGAGGAGTGGGTGTACAAGTGATGGTATGGTTAGACCAAAGCTGTAAGAGTATTCAGAGTGCTGATATCTAAAGAGGAATTTCTTGCTTTATGAGAACTCATGCAAGGGAAAGATGGAGTATGAAAAGCATGAAACAACTTTGAATTGTCAAAATAGAAATGGATATTTTAGAAATAAGTGATTGCAGATAGAGCACGTTAATCACTTTAAATAAGATGATTATGTGATTCATAATGGAAGGTGTATCAACTGCAATATGAAAGAATAAAATAGCAGTGAAGTTCAAAATTTTAGCATTACTAAATATGTACAGCCCTTGGTTTTAACCCAATAAATAATAGGACTGTGTTTATTAGAATTAACCAATATCTAGTTAACATCTATATTATGGAAGCAATAATGATGTATACTGAAGAATTATAGGGGCAAATTGCAAATAGAACTAAATAAAACATCAGGAAAGCATATAGTATCACCAGTGGTGACTGGAGTAAAATAAAAGAAAAGAAAGTGGAAGTACTAAACAAGAAGATTTAGATTAAGTAAATGCAATATCGTCAAAAAACAAATATTTGACAATACACATAATGGAATCAAATGGGGATCTTAATATGGAAAAGTGCAAGTCAGTCAGAATATTTTCAGGTGCAGATTGAAATAAACATTAATCAGTTTTGGTAATAATTTAACAAGATTTGACTTGGAAGATGTCTAATCAGAATCTAAGATCAATTAAAAGCAGATTCACTAGGCTTAAATTATGAGGTGAACACTGCTGGAAGAGATTAGATATACTTTAAAGGTTGAAGTGAGGAATCTCAAAAATTTTGAAGAAGAAAAATTCAAATGGGTTTTAAAACGACCTGCATAGCTAAAGAAAGGTGGAGAGCAGAAGCCTTGGATAAACCAGAACAGGATAATGATGATTCAATGTAGACATCCAACAGAAAGTAACAAAGGAAAAAGAAAAAAATCTCCATCAAGAATGTCAACAAATGGAGAAAAACAACAGAAAATAAGATGATTTCAAGATTAAAAATACTACAGCTAAGAAAGAATATCAAGAATACTCTAATTATCCCTATAGAAGCAAATGAAAGATGAAAATACAGGTAGTCCTTAGCTTATGGCCAGTTGCTTAGCAACCGTTTGAAGTTCCATTGAACCTATCAGGGGGGAGGTACTTATGACCCAGATTCAAAGTTCCAACGGTCATCCCTTGGTCATGTGACCATACTTCAGACACTTGGCAACCTGGCCGTATATATAGCCTATCACAGTGTCCTATTAGTCATGTGACCGTGTTTTACAACCATTTTGCCAAAAAATTGTATTTATTTCCAGTTTTTGGCAAAATCACATCCATAGCAAACAATTGGTTTGCTTTATGACTGCCACAAAAAAAGGTCATTAAAATCAGGTTGATCACATGACCATTTTACACCCTTCATAACTTATAGCCATGATGGGCAGGCTCCATTATAGTTGTAACTTGACTACGTGTACTACAGTATAAAATGTTTCACAAAGAAATGACAGGAGGACAGAATCGTATGCAGAGAGATATTATATTCAACAATATAAGTGACAATCCTTAGAAAATAAGGTACAATAGACAATTGCTCTGTCAAATTATTGTCATAAGAATTACATAAATTATCAAATTATTATCAAATAAGAAATCACTAAGCTCAGATGAATCACTATTGAATGTGTAAAGTTGCAAGAAAAATATCGGGTCCGTGGTGATCTCTGAGCTTGGTTGTTTTGTCGCAGATGTTTCATTACCCAAACTAGGTAACATCAGTGTGAAAGAGTTAAAGTTTTAACCTCCCTATATCAACCAATATGAATTAAATCCGTGCAACCAAGAAATTAGATAATGTACAGTCTTACATATCTCTACCAAAGAAATGAGATGCGAAAAAGTATGCATGTTATTGAACTAATTCCTCATGGAAGTCAAATTTCAATGAAGAACTCACAAAGAAGAATACACAATGTACTGAGAAAGAAGTGCTAAATAGCCAGACAGGATTCAGAAAAATAGATGAATGTCATAGCAGAGCATTAGCACAGGATAAATAAATATAGAGCAAGAAAAGCACAGTTAAAAACAAAATTAAAAAACAAGGTTAACATTTCCAAGTTAAAAACAATACATCAATGTTAATGATAATTTAAAAATTAACCACAACTGATGTATAAATACAAATGCTAAGGTGTAAAATGGCACAGAACGAATTGTGGCAATCATATTAAAATGTAGAATGATAGCTAATGAACTTATTGGAAGATTTCATTGTTCTTATGAAGAAGCTCTTTATGGAAGAAGAACATGTGCTAACAAACTGAATTTAGAGAAATGGATGATGTAGGGAAGGGAGTGAAATGAGTACACAGCTCAGTCCCATGTTTCTTGAGTTGTACACTGAATACATTATTAAAAAGGGCAGGACTGGAATAAATGTCAGCTGAAATCAAAATAATATTAGCGTTTTGCCTCAGGCAGGACTTGAACTAAACAGTTTTCTGGTTTCTAGCATAATGACCTAACCACCACCCCAACCGGCTCTTAGCAAATTCATACTTGACATCAAAGAATTGAAGGTGGAAGTTTTGTTTTCTTGGATTTAAGAATATGTTATCAATGTTTGTTTGTTTGTTTTATTTGATTTGTATACCGCCCTACTCCCGAAGGACTCAGGGCGGTGAACAGCCACAAGATAAAAAGACATAAATGCAAAATTTAAAACAGAATAAAACCGAATTAAATAATTTGGCCGAAGACAGATTTAAAACACCCCAATAAATTAAAGCCAATTAAAATTTGTATTTTAAAAGGGAAAAAAGAGAAAAATGGATAGTGTAGTGGAGAAATAAGGAGGAGATTTGCCTTCCTCCCTAAAATCAATAGTAGATAAATTCAAGATCATGATAATAAAAGTCAGAATAGTTACTTAAACCAACAGTCACAGTGGAACTGGAGAGCTAGAGCAGAAGTGTCCAACCTTTGACAATTTTAAGAGCTTTGGACTTCAATTCCCCGAATTCCCAGCATAGCTGGCTGGGGAATTCTGCAAATTGAAGTCCAGAATTCTTAAATCCCTTCATCTTGCATTGGAATGGGACTGACTTTTTTTAATAGTCATACATACAGATACATCAGTACATATGTGTGCAAATACAATACAATTTGGCATATGCCGCCAGCCTTGTAGCAACCTCAGAGATCAAGCTCACTGCATGAAAGGTCCTAATTTATGCTAACGTATTGAAAAATGCCATTCAGACAGCTTTCAAATGCTGTGAGGTTTCAGTGTTGTAATGCTGAGTATCTGTGACCTAAAATTAGCACACATTAGCTATAGATCCTGAGAAGACTAATTATTTGGAACTGCAGGCTTCAATATTCAGCATTAATCTGTCTTTCCTTCTTGCCTGCGGTTTGGAAAAGCTGCTTTTATCTCATGGATGGAATTTGAGCAGGAAGCTTGCACAAAATGAAAGGATTATAACTACTGTGCTGGCATTTTTAGATGCCTTCATGAGAAACCAGATGGCAGATTCTGCTTCCTAAAATGTGAATTTATCTAGTTTCCTTGAGCAAATGCTGAAGTGATGGAATGCTTTCCCTTGCATTCTAGGAAGATATCCCAAAGTGAATGTAATACTGTACAGATAATCCTCAATTTACAACCATTCGTTTAGTGACTGTTCAAAGTTACAATGGCACTGAAAAAAATCGACTTATGACTGGTTTTTACACTTAAGGCTGTTGCAGCATCCCAATGGTTACGTGATCAGATTTTGGTTGCTTGTCAACTAGCACATATGTGTGACAGTTGCAGAGTCCCTGGGTCGCATGATCACCTTTTGCAACCTGACAAGCAAAGTCAGTGGGAAAAGCAGATTCACTTAATAACCGTGTTACTAACTTAACAACCGCCACAATTCACTTAACAACTGTGGCAAGAAAAGTGGTATAATAGGGCCAGATTCACTTAACAACTGTCTCACTTAGCAGTGGAAATTTTGGACTCAGTTGTGGTCCCAATTTGAGGACTCCCTGTGTGCAGATTTTCATCAATTCAGCCTCGTAATTGATTACATTTCTTTCCCTTTCAGACATGCACCTAGGATTGCTTTCTTACAAATCTAAACATTGACTGTGACCAAATTTTAGAAACTTGGCTGTTCTTCTCTCACAGCAATCACTTTCCCTGCCCTTTGCACCCTTTTTTGAAGATCCATTTAACTTATCTCTGGTATGTGCACAGATTAGAATATCAGGAGCTTTCGATGATAGTCCCTTATTACAGCACTGGATCTTGTATTTTGTACTTTAGTTTTGCACTAGGTTGAAGATAAGTCCATAGTCACTTAACCCTGATGAGGACAGCAGAAGTAGCTCACTTCTTTCTATCCAGGACATAGCATGTAAGCGCTGCTTGAGCAGAGTCCTCATTATTGTCAGGGACGCTACACATCCTCTCCATTGCCAGTTTTCCTTGTTTCTTTCTGGGAGGGGGTTTCGTAGTATCCAAAGCGGAATATCTGGATTCAGCTTCTATGGAGTTTCTCAGTCATCCAGGTCATGGTTGTCTCAAAGGTGGTTTTCCAAGAGGCAACTGAGCTTTCTGTTTTTTCTTTGAAGATGTTTCTCTTCTTATCCAAGAAGCTTATTCAGCTCTGAAGAAGCTTCTTGGATGGAAAGCGAAAGGTCTTCAAATAAAAAAAAATCAGGAAGTCCAGTTGCCTCTTGGAAAAGCACCTTTGGGACATCTGGATTCAGTCACAGCTTTGTCCATACAGTATCAACCCAATGAATGCTCAAGTTTCCTCTTTCCGCTATGTATTCAAAACAGACAGTGAGTAAGATAGATATATCTATAGATGTGTATGTGTATAGCATGTGTATATGTGTGTTATGTACGTGTATGGGTATATACTTCTTTTGAGAGTGGGCAACAGAATTTCATTTTTAATATATGCCAGTGTGCTCACAGTAAAAAATGACAATAAAGCTCTATGTATCATCTATCTGTCTGTCTGTCTGTCTGTCTGTCTGTCTGTCTGTCTGTCTATCTATCCATCCATCCATCCATCCATCCATCCACCTAATTTAGTCAGTGCTCCTTGGAAATCAGAATGATTAATCTTCTTGTTATTTTTCCCCCCCTTCAGAGATTAGCTGTAATCTACTGCCACGTTCCCGCCGCCTACTCCTCTTGCTCAACCCCTTTGGAGGCAAAGGTAACGCACTGCAATGGTGTCAGAGTCACATCCGTCCCATGATTACCGAGGCAGATGTCAGCTTCAACTTGATCCAAACAGGTAAAGCTTAAATTGAGGGGTGGGGGGGAAGGTGGAGGGGAAGTCACCGTAAGAATACTAGATGATTTTCTCTCTTGACAGCCTTCTCCATGCTGGTGCCCTCCAGATACCTTAGGGTTGCAGCTCCCAGAATCCTATTGGCCCTGCAAGTTGAAATTCTAGGAGTCACAGTCCATATGCATCAGAAGGCCAGCAGTATGGGAGAAGTTGTCCTAGAAAAAAAACCATAACTATAAAATTCCTTTCAAGGACTTAATGTTTTGGAGCCATCATGGGTGGAACAAGAATGCAAAACTGATTTGGGAATATATTCAATGACTCTGATTTTCCAAGATGCCAGTCTTGGTGGTGGTGAGGGTGATGATACTCTTCGCCCTTTTTTAACTAGAGTAATCCTACCTTGAACTAGTTTCTTATAGTGGTTAATGCAGCAGACTAAAAAATCAGGAGACCGTGAGTTCTAGTCCCGCCTTGGGCATGAATCCCACATGGAGAGGAACACCCAACATTATTGAAATGAAATTTATTATGGATAGCGCTCGAGTTATGACTACTCTTGAGCCCATAATTTTTTGCTAAATGAAACATTTGTTAAATGAATTTTGCCCAATTTTACAACCTTTTTTGACACAGATGTTAAGTGAATCAGTCCAGTTGTTAGGTTAGAAGACAATGTGATTAAGTGATTCTGGCTTCCCAATTGACTCTGCTTGTCAGAAAGTCGCAAAAGGTGATCACATGACCCAGGGACACTGCAACTGTCATAAAATATATGCCAGTGGTGAAGCGTCTGAATTTTGATCATGTGACCATGGGGATGCTGTAACAGTCATCAGAGTGAAAAACAGTCATAAGTCATTTTTTTCAGCGCCATTGTAAGTTGGAACAGTCACTAAATGAACTGTTGAAGACTGCCTGTATTCTGTGTTGGGGATTAAGGTTAGTGCACTTACTTTACTGCTAAATTGAACCAAGATGGTTCAAAATTCATCAAAACAGAAGGATAGATGTCTGTTTACTATTCATGTTTTCACCAGGTTAATCTTGGAAAGATAGTGGAGCAGGGGGTGAAATGCTACCAGTTCAGCTGAACTGGTAGCAATGGCAGCGGGTGGTTTGGAGAACCGGTAGCAATGGCAGCACAAGGCTCTGCCCACCTGCCTGGTTGTTGTTACTTCCTGGTTTTAACCAGGAAGTAACCTGGTTTGTGTATGCGCAGATGATCCGTGCACAGGGCACATGCGCAGAAGGTTCGGCGCGTGTACCTCCGAACCAGTAGGGAAGATAAGTAGATTTCACCCCTGTAGTGGAGTTAATCTCCAAACAAAAGTTAGATCTTGTTATGTGTAGAAGTGGCTGCAACCAACAGTTCTCCAAAGAAATAAGGCCACAAGTTTTGATGCTCCATTTTTGAAAATATGAAATCCAGCTGCTAAACTCAATATTATTTTCATCCATTTTGGATATACTGATCTACCGGGAGTGAAAAATCATCTTGGCAGCCCACATATTTAAAAAAAGATATAAAGAAAACTAACAGCCAGAGGATCCATGAGATTCAGTGAAATTCTGCTAAATAGAACATACTTTCTTTCCACAAAGATGATCTGCTTGGTGGATCATGGTTTCTTGTAGAAAACAATGAAACTATCATCACAGACAATTCTGGGTAGCATAAACCATAAACATCTATGAATTAGGTTAACTAAAAGAAATCTCAAAATTCAGGATTAAATATTAGAATTTGCTACATCTTGCCTTTGCTTCAGGGTTCTCCAGAGGGCAGGATTGACTACATCTGCAGAATGATCTAGAATGTACTAAGTTTTACCAAGTAAACATGAAGATCTTGCAACATTTAAGAACAGGGGTGTCCGTAAGAACACTTATACAAGAGTGGGGAAGCTATGAGGGTTTGGTTTTGGGTTTTTTTTCATGAGGGGAAAATATTTCTCCAGCCAAGCCTTCCCTAGGAAACTTTTAAAGAAACACAATTTCCCTCTGCTTCTGTCCTTCTCTCCAGCGTTCTGCACCACTGAGAATAAATTATGCTTCCTGTTGCTGACATTGCACGTAAAGTCATAAACACAAAGCACCTCACCTAAACTTTGCATAATCGCTGAAATATGATTAGAATTAATTATTCACCAAACTGTGGAAATTACAGCCATTTACTTTATAGCCCCAGATTTTCATCCACAGCACCAGTCACATGCTAATTTGTGCAATAACTTCAATCATTCAGTAATTAATGCAACAGCGTTTTCGTTCCATATACTTATAAATAGCCACTTCCTTGTCAAAGAAGACAAGTCACAGTTGTCTCCAGGAGACCAGACACTGAAACAGGCTGTCAAGTCAGGAAACAGAGGTGGAGCTCAGCTACTTAATTTTATGCCTGTCCTTGTCTTCCTCAGAAAGACAGAACCACGCCCGGGAGCTGGTGCAGAGTATCTCTTTAGATGAATGGGATGGTATTGTGGCCATTTCAGGAGACGGACTTCTTCACGAGGTATATTGTTCAAATCACAACAACAACAAGACAATTCATAATTCTCTCACCTGGTTACCTGTAAATCTCCTTTGTTGCTTCCCTTAAAACTGGAAAAAAATTAAAACCCTCTAGTCTATTTGGGTGGGATTTGGAAAAGAAAAGACCTCTCCACTTCCACCTTCTGTCTTCACTTCCAACCAACATATCTTCATGGCCAGATAAAAATCTAAAGATAGCTGTGACAATGTATAAAGTGGGAGTGGGAAAAAAGAGGCTAATTGAGAAAATTGGAATTTCCTGGATTTTGTTCTGTACTTTTCTATCTACTGGTATGTCTTTTTGGCTTTTGTGTTTAAACCAAGGGTCTTCAACCTTGGCAACTTTGAGCCTGGAGGACTTCAACTCCCAGAATTCCCCAGCCAGCTGGTTTAAACTACGTAGTGCATGGGCAGACAAATTAGCCGGACATCATATATAAATAATGAATTATTCCTGAGACAGATTTTTGCTACGTTAGCTCATCCTTTCCTCAATTGGTACCCTCCATATATGTGGGATTTTAATTTCCATGTACAGGAAGTCCTCGACTTATAACTGCAATTGGGACCAGAAATTCCATCTCTACTCAATGTGGTCATTAAGTGATGTTACCCGATTTTACAACCTTTTTCTGCTCCCATCATTAACACCTACGATCTGGAACGAGCTCCCCCCGGAGATACGGAGGATTCCGGATCTGCGTACCTTCCGTCGCGCGTTTAAGACGTTCTTATTCCATCAAGCTGGCCTGACCTAAGCTTTTCCTCTTTTTAAATGGAATTTTAAATTTGGTTTTAATTTATTGGGGTTTTAAAATGGTTCAGCTAAATTTATTTAATTAGTTTTATCTCTATTTTAAATTTTGTATCTATATGTTTTATTTCATGGCTGTTCACCGCCCTGAGTCCTTCGGGAGTAGGGCGGTATACAAATTTAATAAAATGAAAATGAAAATGAAAAATGAACTGAAGCATGCAGTCAAGTAAATCCAGCTTCCCCCATTGACTTTGCTTGTCAGAAACAAGCACATTCTCAGTGGCATCAGGTGGCCCTGGAACTGTGCAGCTATTGTAAATACATGCCAGTTGCTAAGCTCATAAACTTTGATCATGTGACAGTGGGGATGTTGCAACAGACATAATTGTGAGAACAGATCTTATTTTTTTCAGCACCATGATAACTTTGAATCAGGGGTGAAATGCTCCCGGTTCGGACCGGATTGCCCAATCCGGTAGCGATGGAGGCGGGTGGTTCGGAGAACTGGTAACAAAAATCCCTGCCCCCCCCTTCCCCCCCATGCCCAGTTGAGCCATGCAATCATCAGAGGCTTTCTTTTTAGTTTTTAAAAGCATTTTTTCTACAGCCTCTTCAGAAAAAAATGTAGAAAAAATGCTTTTAAGAGCCTCTGACGATCCAAGCTGAGTTGCCTGATGGGCAGAGGCTTTTTTTCTTTTAAAAGCCTCTGATGATCCCAGCTCAGTTGCCTGATGGGCAGAGGCTTTTAAAAGAAAAAAAGCCTCAGACGATCAGGCAACTCAGCTGGGATCATCAGAACCTTTTGAAAGCATTTTTTTACAAATGGTTTTAAAAGTAAAAAAAAATTGGCCATGCCCATCCAGTCACATTACCCCCCCACACACACACACACACTAAGCCACACCCACAGAACCGGTAGTAACCAATTTTAGATTTTACCACTGCTTTCAATGATTGTTAACTGAATAGTCAGAAGTTGACAGCTACATGTAATGGAAGGGCATCAGATCAGGGAAAGATGCACTGGATTTTTGCATATCCGCAGCAGAGAATAATGTTGCTTTTTGGAATCTTGTTGGTTGAGCAGCATTTTGATGTTTTGTTTTGTTTTTTTACAAAAATGGGATTTTTTGTAAAATCTAGGATTCTTTGGAAGAATATTTAAAAGTGTGCTAGATTTCCTACTTGCTTGGATAGGCTGCTCTGGCTTTTGGATGAAGAGCTGCACATGAGAAGCGCAGATAATCCTTGAATTAATGGAAGCCTGTTCATTATGGTTGTAAGTCATGTTAGTCACACAATTTTATGAACTTTTTCATAGTCTGAATGGGTTTGTTATGGGCTGGTTTTGCAGAAAACCAGAAGTAAAGAACCTGTTTTCACAAAACCCTTGTAAAATGTGGGTCATGTGAACCAGAGTGCACTGCCAAGGACTGTAAGTGTGACCCAGATTTGCTAAGTGCCCAAAGTGTGGTCATGTGATTATGGAAGGAACAACCATTGTAACTGAATCTGGATCATAAGTACCTCTAGATAGGTCATAGTTTTGAACAGTCACTAAGTGACTAGTCATAAGTGGAGGACTACCTGTATTCACCCTCTGTTTCCTTTCAGGTTATTAATGGTTTGATGGAACGTCCTGACTGGGAGGAAGCAGTTAAAATGCCTCTTGGAATTCTTCCCTGTGGATCTGGGAATGCTGTGGCAGCTGCTATTAATTGCAGTGCTGGGTAAGTGAGAAAGCCTCGCTAAAATGTAGGCAGTGTGGTGCCCCAAGACTCTTTTCTTAGACCTAGTACTCTTCAATATCTTCATCAGTCATTTGGATGAGGGGGTAGACGGGGAACTCATCAAATTTGCAGATGACACCAAACTGGCAGAAATAGCCAATGCTTCAGAAAATAATGTGGGATGTGGTGGCTCAGTGCCTAAGACGCTGAGTTTGTTGATCAGAAAGGTCGGCAGTTCAGTGGTTCGAATCCCTAGTGCCACATAACGGGATGAGCTCCCATTACTTGTCCCAGCTTCTGCCAACTTAGCAGTTCGAAAGCACGTAAAAAATGCAAGTAGAAAAAATAGGGACCACCTTTGGTGGGAAGGTAACAGCGTTCCGTGCGCCTTTGATGTTTAGTCATGCCGGCCACATGACCACGGAGATGTCTTCGGACAGCGCTGGTTCTTCAGCTTTGAAACGGAGATGAGCACTGCCTCCTAGAGTCGGGAACGACTAGCACATATGTGCGAGGGGAACCTTTACCTTTACCTACCAGAAGATAGGCTTAAAAGACAGAAGGATTTTGACACACTTGAATATTGGGTACTACCTAACAAAATGAAATTCAGTGGTGAGAAAAGTAAGGTTCTACATTTAGGCAAGAAAAACTAAATGCACAGGTATCATATGGGTGGTATCTGGTTCAATAGTAGTAACTGTGAGAGGGGTTTTGGAGTCCTAGTGGACAGTCACTTAAATATGAGCCAGCAGTGTGCTGCAGCTGCCCAATGCAGTCCTAAGCTGCATTAACAGAGGGATAGAATCAAGATAATGTGACGTTACTACCACTTTATAAAGCCTTTGTAAGACCACACTTGGAATACTACATCCAGTTTTGGTCACCACAATGTAAAAAAAGATGTTGAGACTCTAGAAAGAGTGCAGAGAAGAGCAATAAAATGATTAGGGGAGTGGAGGCTAAAACATATGGAGAACAGTTGCTGGAATTTGGTATGTCTAGTTTAATGAAAAGAGGACTGGGGTGACATGATAGTGTTCCAATATTTAAGGGCTTGCCACAAAGAAGAGGAAGTCAAGCTATTCTCCAAAGCACCTAAGGGCAGGTCAAGAAGCAATGGATGAAAACTAATCAAGGAGAAAAGCAACCTAGAATTAAGGAGAAATTTCCTGCCAGTCAGAACAGTTAATCAGTGGAACAACTTACCTCCATAAGTTGTGAATGCTCCAACACTGGACACTGGATCGGATAACCATTTGTCTGAAATGGTATAGGATTTTCTGCTGGAGCAGGGGGTTGGACTAGAAGGCCTCCAAGATCCCTTCCAATCTGTTATTGTGTTCTGTTCTAAAATCCTGGGAAGGAGTGGCCATTGCCCACCATGATCTTAGCCTCGCAATTAGCTCAGTGACCTAAATCAGAAAGTGGCAATATTGAATCTTGTGTTCTCTAAGGCTCAGTCCTTGGATAGGTGAAGCTAAACCATGCAAAAGTATTGGGGAGCATGCACAGAGTCTTCTTCCTTTCCACACAAATAATAACTTTCAGCTTCTGTGTGCCTGCAATTCATAAGCAATGCTTTTGAAACTAGACCCGTAATTAATTAGATAAAAATGGCCTGTTTGAGAAGATACCTTTGCATTTATTAGGGCAGAGAGGAGCACTTACATCAATTGGCCTGCTTTGTGGTGTGGGGTAATGAACATCAGAATCATTTACTAAGTTTCTGTCCTGCAAAGCTTGACCCATGTTTCACCCTCCTAATAACTTGTAAGGATTTTGACAGTGAGCGATACCTGGCTGATCATGTCTTGGATCCTTAGCTAAGCAGGGTCAGGCCTGGCTCCTATTTGTATGGGAGATTGCTAAGGAATAGCAGGGCTGAAGGTTAGAACGTTCAAAGAGGACCAAGGATGAAAACAAAAACATCCCACTTCTGAAATGTAGCCAAGAAAAAGTGTGTTATCAGAAGTTGAGCTTGATCCAAAGGGGGCCCCTATTTTTCTACTTGCATTTTTATGTGTTTTCGAACTGCTAGGTTGGCAGAAGCTGGGACAAGTAATGGGAGCTCACCCCGTTACACGGCACTAGGGATTCGAAGCGCTGAACTGCTGACCTTCTGATCGACAAGCTCAGCATCTTAGCCACTGACCTCCACCGCATCCTATAAAAATTTAACATTTTCACATTTCCCTTGTAATTTACTCAACTCTCAAGCCAAAAAGGATGAAAATGTTGGTCTTAACCGCCATGCATTTATTTATTTATCACATTTTTACACGATCCATCTTAACTAAGTGACTCCGAGCAGTTTACAGTAACAATTATTCTTGTAGATTTGAATAGAAAAAGCTCATACAGGCTTAGTGCCCCCCCAAGGAAGATCTTGTGCTTAAGAACTGATATACCTTTTCAGCACACACACACGGCAATTGTTTCTGAGATCTAGAATTTTGAAAATCTCTTATTTACTAATAAATAATAGTAACCACCTCCCAGTGCATATGAGACGGGAATGAATAGTTCAAGGCAGATTTCTCTCTCTGTAGGGATATGTACAGGGATGCAATGGCTCAGTGGCTAAGACGCTGAGCTTGTCAGTCGAAAGATTGGCAGTTCAGCGGTTCGAATCCCTAATGCCGCATAACGGGGTGAGTTCTTGTTACTTGCCCCAGCTTCTGCCAACCTAGCAGTTCAAAAAATGCAAATAGAAAAATAGGGACCACTTTTGGTGGGAAGGTAACAGCATTCTGTAAGCCTTTAGCATTTAGACATGCTGGCCACATGACCACGGAGACGTCTTTGAACAATTATCAACAATTGATACAGGTAGTCCTCGACTTACGACCACAACTGAGCCTCATAATTTTGTTGTTAAGTGAGACATTTGTTAACTGAGTTTTGCCCCATTTTACGACCTTTTGTTAAATGAATCTCTGCAGTTTATAAGTTAGTGACGTGGTTGTTAAGTGAATCTGGCTTTCCCATTGACTACTCTTATCGGAAGGTTGCAAAAGGGGATCACATGACCTTGGGACATAGCAACAGTCATAAGTATGAACCAGTTGCCAAGCATCTGAATTTTGACCACATGACCATGGGGATGGTACAAAGGTCATAAGTGTGAAAAACGGTCATAAGTCACTTTTTTCATTGCCATTGTAACTTTGAACGGTCACTAAATGAACTGTTGTAAGTCGAGGACTACCTGTATATCATCTGAATCAGATATTATGACAAATGTTTAATTATGTAGGTCAGTGACCATTGCCATGTCTGCAGGCAGCCCTCCAGAAGATTAAAAACAAAGTTAAAACCCCAGGGGGGTTACAAATCCAGCTGTAAAATGATTGTCCACCTAGTTTATTTGCTAAATTTGCAGGTAAAAGTAGATTTCCTGCACAGGTTGTCCTCGACTTATAACCATTCGCCTAGTGACTGTTCAGAGTTACTGAAAAAGGTGAGTTGTGACTGTTTTTCATGTGACCGTTGCAGCATCCCCATGACCAAAAGGTTCAGAATTCAGATGCTTGGCAACTGACTCGTACTGAAGACGGTCGCAGTCTCCTAGAGTCATTTAATCCACTTTTGCGACCTTCTGAAAAGCAAAGTCAATGGGGAGGCCAGATTCACTGAACAACCACGTTAGTAACTTAACAACTACAGTGATTCCCTTAACAACTACAGTGATTCCCTTAACAACTATGGCAAGAACGGTCGTAAAATAGGGCAAAACTCACTTAACAAGTTTCTCCCTTAGCAACTTATATATTGTTTCTGAATGCTTATTCACTGATGCTGTCCCTGCCCTTTTTAGCTCTTCTAAACAGATGGAGATCGATGGATTGGATTGCCATCCACTCGGCAAGTGACTGTAAGCAGTTTTCATTATTCTGCCTCTGTTTTGTTTTTGTTTTTGTGTCCCTTTGGCCAGGTTTGAGCAGGTCATGGGCCAGGAGCTGCTGACAAACTGTACCCTTCTGCTCTGCCATGGGGCAGTTTCTCCCTTGGACCTGGTCTCCATCACCACCACATCAGGCACTCGAATCTTCTCTTTCCTGAGTGTGGCCTGGGGCTTCATTTCAGATGTGGACATTGAAAGTGAGAAGTATCGGCATATGGGCCCAGCTCGGTTCACTTTCGGGACCATGATTCGCCTAGCTTCCCTCAACACTTACCGAGGCCGGCTCTCCTACCTTCCTGCTCTTGGTTGTGCAGCTCATCGGCCGATTTTGCGCAGTATCACCGTAGCCGCCAATGGGAGTCTTCCCTTCCAACGCCTGCCCCTCCACCGCACAGTCTCCGATATGGGCCTTTGCGAGGAGCGCCAAGCCTTCTGCTATCGTGAGATGGAGTCAGCTGAGGAGCCCACTCCCTCACCCAGCTCCCCACCTTCTTCTTCCAGCTTCCAAGCATCCAACTTCAGTTTTGAAACCCTGTCAGAAGTGACGGTAGACAAGGAGTCCCAGCATACCGATCTGCCCAAAGTTCTACCAAACCGGTTGCCTTCTGCCCGGCAAATGCACGGCCCTTTGGATGACTTTCTGGTCCCGCTTGGACAACCGGTGCCCAAGTCCTGGGTGACGGTGGAGGATGATTTTGTGCTGGTGTTGGCCATTTACCAGACTCACTTAGGGGCAGATCTCTTCACCATGCCCACCGCTGGCTTTAATGATGGTCTTATCCATCTGTGCTTTATCAGGGCAGGTATCTCTCGGGCAGCCATGATTCGCCTCTTCTTAGCTATGGAGAAAGGCACTCATTTAGACCATGAGAGTCCTTATTTTACACACCTCCCCGTCCGAGCTTTCCGCATAGAGCCTCTCACTCACAAGGGAATCATCACCATTGATGGGGAACGGGTGGAATATGGACCCATTCAGGGACAAATCCATCACGGGATTGCCAACTTAGTTACTGGGATCAACCAGTCTAAGCTGACTACCTTCTGACGGGTTGTGTTAATTCTCTTACAGAGACTAACAGTTCTAATTTGACATGTGTTTCTTTTTATTCTGTTCTCCGACCACTAGAGGGCAAGCTGCTTAAAATGACTCATTACCCTTCTAGGCATTTGAGCGCACACATCGTATATCCTAATTAATGCATCTAGAGCGTTTTAACCATTGCTTTCCAAGAGATGCAATAATTCGAAGGATGACTTCCTTTTTTCAACTCAGCACCTGGACAGGCCATCTCAAGATTTTCCATCACTCAGAAGCCACTGAGCTTTAAGTCTGTTGGTTTGAGTGAAGTGGAACACAAATGTAAAACCCTTACGTGTATTTGTAATGCCTCAATTATCCACCTGGGGTTTCTATCATTCTGCCCAGCATTTCTTTCTGTCATACTTTTCTAACCCTAAGTTAGCTCTTCTTGTAAAGCTTAGAGACACCTTGGCAATAGCCTTTCTCACTATTGAAGATTGGAGACAGTGAGCAGCCGTCTATCTGACCTATATTTTTGTCAGTCTCTTCAAAATTCTGGTTTATTTAAAACTGTAGGGCCAGGATGGTTGTTTAGCTCAAGAAGTTCTAGAATAATTTAACACTAAAGCCCTTTAGTCCTTGGAACTGAAATTAGCTTGGTTTTTCAGCACTTGATTTAAAACACTGGACTTTGCATTTAAGCAAAACTTTAGGTTCCACTGGTGAAACGGAATTCCTCTGTCCCTTTTCTCCAAATGGCCAGTCAGCCTCCTTCCTATTCCAAGGTCTTATCCACCTTTTGCTCACATTTCATAAGACCTAGAGGATGGAGACTGAGCAGGGCAGACTCATTTACTGTAGAGGCCCTGATGGTTGCACTCTTGATATGCACTCTTGGTAGGCTACCTATCCTCCATATAAACTGGAGTTGGGAAACTTAGGTCCCTCCAAATATTGATGGACTACAAAACCCATCCCTAATTGCTGGTCATATGGGTTGGGGCAAAGGAACAATATTTGAAGACCACAGTTCCCCCCTGGCTTCCCAGCCTAAATACAGGTCAGGGGAATGCATCTGAAACTGGACGTTGAATGTACTGGATGACTTGCTAAACACTGTTTGTTGGAGTGTTTTGTTCTCTGTTTTGTTCAGATACATTAATTAAGGCCAATTGTTTTGTCTTCTCTCCTGGTTTACAGGGGGTTGCGTTTGGGTGGTCCTGTAATTCTTCTCTCCATGGATGACCAAAGCCATATAAGGAAAGGAAGAGGACCCTATTTTCTGAAACCTGCAATTGTTGATTTCTAACCAGTTTATGGTATGCTAGAGGGAGCTTGAAGTACTATCTCCCTTTCATATCATGACTTGAAGGTGGCTTCATTTTAGGAATACACTGGATGAATGTAACTGGATTTTTCTTGTGGGAAGAATTGTGCTAAGGTGGCTGCTTTTCCCCTCCCCACCATGTGGGGGCTAACAAGAAATTAAATGATCCAAAAACTGTAATAGATAAGTGTCTGCATATGAGATAACGCTTATAATATGTGTTCTCCCTCTCTCTTTCTCTGTTGTAACTAACAAACCAGGAGATCAAGTTGGTTAACATCTCCCTTGTCAAACTTTTCCCAAGTTCATACAGTGATAATCCCTAAAGCAAGTATTTGCTTAAGACTGGATCTCAACTGGCTCCAGGTTCTTATGCCAAGTTTAGTAGAAACTGGCTGATCTCAAAAAACTGAGCAGGATTGCCTGATAAATACTTCAGTGAGAGGCCAACTTGGAAAGTCAAAATTGTAGGAAAGCTGGAAAAATATCCTGAACCTGGGAGAAAAACAGCAAACCTAGGAAACGTTATGTAACGTTTCCAAGAAAACTGTGTGGCCTTTGGCCTTCACTGACTTGAGTGTGGGTTATTCTGTAAAGATTGGGAAAGATAAATGCAAAGGCGCGAGACTTTCTCCTTCGTGTGGACATTTTTGGACATCTACCATACAAATTTGAACATGTCCTATTGCTCTGGCCTTTCTCGGCTCTGTCATCAAACTCCAAGCTGAAAGAAAGCATGGGAGTGAAGAAGAAGCCCGTAGTAAGGATGACTGTTCCTCGTGGTCTGTCTGGTCTTCTGGGAGAGTTGCAAGAAGAGGATGGAATGGGCAAAAAAGACAACAGAGTAAAGAGAGGGGGCAGTTACAAAAGCACAGAATCCAGCCCATAAAAACAAGGGGACAAAGCCAGAAGCTGATACCTTGGGATGTATTTCATTAACCAAATCATAGAAGCTTAGGCATTTAGGCCTCCCAAGTTCATAGTGCATAGTGCATAGTCCCAAGTCCCATAGTGCAAAAAGATCCAAATTAAAACATCCCAGATAGGAAGCTATGTACTGTCCAGTTTGAAAGTATCTAGCAAAGAAGAGCCATCACCTTCCTTACTCCCCCACTACCACCATGGAGTAATCATAGTTTGACTTTGTACTTGCCTCAGATACAAGCATCCTGATGCTGCTGGGTCTGTAGCAAGGAGGAGCAGATAGTAGACTTGGATCCATTGATCAAATGTAGATTGGGGGAAGCTGTGTCTTTGTTAAATGTCAGCAGCAGGAGGAGGAACAAAATAACAACTTCCCTTAATTTTAGGAAGTGCTTGCTGGAAGTGAAGCAAACCTAACAAAATATGGAGTTTCCGGATGGAGAGTGAACCCGTAGAGGTAGTCCTGGACTTAGAACCTCAATTTCAGTTGTAATGGTCATAAATTGGATTACTATATGATCATGGACAATCTTTTTTGGTGGAGGTCGTTAAGAGAATGCCATAGTTGTTAAGCAAAGCCGTTGTTTGTTATGGCTGGGTTTGTTTGTTTGTTTTTGTTTTTGGCCAGAAGCTGGAAATAAAGGCTGATTTTCAGCAAATATGATATAAATTGTGGTCATGTGACCGCAGAATGTTGCAAATGAGTAAAGGCAGGCTGGTTGTAAGTGCCAATAATACAATCACATAATCAGGGGGCAGGTGTTAGAACTTGAAATCTGGATCGCAACTAGCTTCTTCGAGCAGTCGCTAAGTGGTTGGTATATCCCATTTCTGAATGCCGTCATAATTTCCTGCTTTTCAAATTGCATCCTAATTGATGTTTTGATTTTCTGCTAACAGTTAAGCTTGGTGCAAGGGGAAAGATAGGACTAATGCAAGTCTGAATTCCTCTCTTTCCTGGACCTTATAGAGAGGTCCTCAAAGTATGTAAAAAAAAAAAAAAATACGGCATTGGGAACATGATGGCAGAAGTATCTGCTGCTGGACTCCAGGTGACAAGTTGGAGCATGTCCTTCCAATAGATGAAACCCTTCTTCTCCCCTTTTTAAAGACTATAGTTGTTGCTAACCTCATGGGCAACATATTAAGGCACTGCTGCTTGTTGCTCTTTAGCAACTGAAATGATACTTACAAATAATATTGCACAATGCAACAATGCACAAAAGTTCCTTAGCTTGAGCCTGGCTATGAAATGGGTTGAATAGTTACCATGCAGTATTTGTAAAAACTGCTTTGGGAATAATAGGGTGCTGGTGTTTGGCCCCTTCATCCCCATTCTTTCTTGTTGGAGAAACATCTGAAATGGGTGTGCAGCTGCTAGCTGAATTGAGTTGTACTTCTCCATGAGATTTCATGGGATTCTTGATTTCAGAGTGGGTTGTAGCTCTACCCTTCCAAATGTGGTTGCACCATCACTAGAAATCTTTCCCATCATCGTGGAGAGATTGGGGACAGATCTGGGTTAGTGTTTCTCGACCTTAGCAGCTTGAAGGCGTCGACTTCTACTTCCTATATTCCCCAGTCAGCAGGGCTGGCTGGAGAATTCTGGGAGTTGAAGTCCGCTCGTCTTCAAGTTGGCAAGATTTGAGAAACACTGGTGTGGAACATGGAATCTGCTTCCCCTAAGATATCCTTTGAAACAGCTTATCTCATTTGGGTGTCCATTGAATGTTCAGGATTACAATCCTGATTCAGGGGACTGGAAAACACCTAGAATCAGCTGGTAGCATGAACATGAAGTTTTTCTGGCAGTGTTTTGGAGAAGAGATATTTTGGTCAAGACATCTTGATTGGGCTTGGCCCTCTTCTCAATTGTCCTGAAGGATGGAGCACTTCCTGTGCTCACCTTGCTCATCCATGTGGCAAAGCCAGGCAAGAGGGCCAGGGAGCTTTGAAGGATGGGCTACTTTGAGGTTATGGGCCCTGGTAGGTACTTTAGAAATCCAGCTCTGCTTCTACTGCTGCATTAACATGAGTATTTCTGCTCTAACTTCTTCAGGAATATTTTTGGCACTGGTGGCATGGAAGATCATTAAGGGATCTCTTTTTTCTTTTTGTTTTCTGGACCCACCTTATGTGCAAGGAGCAATATCAAGTATTGTCTTTATTCTCTTAAGGGCAGTTAACTATCTTGAGAAGGATACTAGACATGCTCTCATGGTCATAATATTAACAGCTTATTACTTATATATGCATATAGGAGTAATTCTTGGATTGCTTAATTGATTTTGAAGCCAGTAGAATTTTCTCACTTTTTCCTTTTTCTATGTATATATCTGTGCTTGGGTGCTGGTATTTGCCCTCACCTAATGAACATTTTTGTGGAAGTCTAGAATGTGAGAAAATGCCTTTCTCTTTGCTGCTAGCTTCATAAGCCCCTCCTACAGTGGTCTTGGGGCAGGGTAAGAGCCCAGTTCAAAATAAAGATGATAATAGGCAAGGCTGTATATCTTTTTCTGGGATTTGCCGTAAATTTTAGCTTCCCAAGAAAGCTGTTTTTAAGCAAGGTTTAACAGTGAAACCCTATTTTCCTCCTTCCCTCTGTCCCTTCCTTCCTTTCTGTCTCCCTTCCTTTGTCACTTCCTTCCTCTCCTCCCTCCATTCTTCCTCCTTCCATGTCTTCCATCTCCTTCCATCCATCCATCATCCATTCATTCTCTTCAATAATGCCTTTCTTTCATTTTATACACCCTTTTTCTTTTTGAGCCCTCTTTCTCTTACTTTCTATCTTCTGTTTTCCCAGCTAAATTCTTTTCCCAGAGACGGGTCTCTTGTAGGCCACTTGAAATTGGTACATAGGCAACATGAAGCGTATTCTTGTTCCTGACTCTTGGCAGTTTCAGAAGTTTTGGGTAATGACAAAAATGTGAATCATATTTTTTTTTAAAAAAAATCCTGCAATAACATGCAATTGGTAATGGGATAGGGCACCATCTGAAGGCTTATTTATAATTTCTTGATTTATTATTTGATTTAAAACCTTTACACAACTCAAAGCTTATTTACATTACACATTTAAACCAGTTTATTACTAGTTGAACTGCCAGGAGATTAAGCTGATCAGAAGACTCCGATAGCTAATTCTGTAAAGGGGCTTCCAGAATCCTTAGCAAGTCTGCCAGTGAATTGTTTTCATCCTGGTAATTTGAAGGAAATGTTAATTCATTAAGAAAAACATAGTTACAAAGATTTGAGTGATCCGTTGCTCAACAAGATATAATTTTATAGCAGCCATGATAAAACAATTATGTAGAAAGAATGATATTGGCTCCGTTCTCCTGGAGAGAATTACACCCCAATTCATTATTTCATTATATTTGACTTGGTAAATTATGTGACTCACTCTTTTTTCTGTCTCATTTATTTTATAAGATTTTCTGGGATTTATTTTTTTTTTCAAAAAATGGGAGGGCCATCATATGGGCATGAAAGCCAACTGGGTGACTTGGGACCAATCACCAGAAAACTGAATTCTAATCCCAATTTAGGCATGATTTTGGGCCAATCACTATCTCAGCCCAACACACCTCACAGGGTGGTTATTTGGAGAAAATAGGCAAAGGTATTAGGTATGTTTCCTGCCTTGGCTATATTTTTTCTTCCGTTGTGTTGGATTTTCAGAGATGGCCTGGAAAAAATCCCTACAGGTTTGGCAAAGTTTTTCAGAAATGGTTTGCCATTGCCTCCTTCCTAGGGCTGAGAGACTGTGACTGGCCCAAGGTTACCCAGCTGTCTTTGTGGCTAAGGCAGAATTTAAACAATCTCCCAGTTTCTAGTCTGATGTTTTAATCACTGCACCAAACTGGTTTTCTGTGGGGTTTTTTTTATTATTATTTGTCTCCTTTTCCAAATTATCCCAGACTGTCCCACCACTTGAGTGGTGGTCATGTTTATCGCATACACTACAGCTTTGGTGTAACCCACAGAGTGATTTGAGTTTCAAGGTTGCTGAAATTAAGCAAAGTTGAAAAATGAGAAGGAGAGGTAAGAGATGTCTTAAAAAATACTTTTTCATTCCCCCCCCCCCATGGAAAAAAAGAGGAAATATAGATTAAATGGGTAGCCAAATACGTAGCTGGTTATATTATACTTTGCAGTTGGAATAGAAGACATTGTAAAAAGAATAAAATAGCTGAAATCCAAACTCTGCTGACAGCTGCTAGAATGTTATAATTGCAGAGTATGCTGGGAAATGTAGTTTTTGTGGATAAGTGGTCTTAGCTCCTTTCAGTTGTCTCGGTAGATAACATTTGAAATTTTGTTTTCTCTTCTTACAACCCCTTTGCCATCTCTAGGAAACATTTCCACACCAACAGCGTCATTTCCATCTTGGATGGCCCTATTATGTTTGTGTGAATTAAAACTTGGCTTGTACCCCTTTTATTTGCAGAGGTTTTATAAATGATGCAAATGAACACAAATCTTATATCTCACCCTTTCGACAGTGAAAAGAGCATGCTTTTCTGATGCAATTCTGTCTGGTTAGTGTAGCCCAAATGGCATTTATTTTTCACCCATCTGACTCCCAATTGATAAAAGGCCTTTTTGTTTAGGCTCTGGAATACAATGCTCCCACACTGGGATTAGATAACTATAATTTTTGTTTCTGAGTCTTTGCCTTTAGAGACAATCTGGAAACAAAACCTCCACGTTAAGTTTGTAGCTCAATTTTAAGTGCTAGGTTTGACTTACAAATTTTAGCCAACATTCAGATCCCATCAATTGCAAAGGGTGCCCCTGGTTTTTTTTGTTTTTGTTTTTGTTTTCCTGCCTGCAATATAAATTCAAGGGCTTGAGGTTCAGCAATCCAGGTTCAATTCAAGTTGAAAAAACAGTTTTTCAATAATGATCTCACTTCCGCAAAATAAACTTCCAGCTGGGTTTGGCAAGCTCCACTTATTGCATGTTTTTAGAGGAGCGGTTACTTATTTCTTCATGGGTTGTAATGTTTTTCTAGGTCAGAGATTTTTTGCCTGTTTTGTATTAAGGCTTTGTTGTTTGCATTATCTGGAAAAAAGCCATAGAAGTTTTTCCGGCTCCCAGGTGGCTTGGCCAACTTTTGAAAATGCCAAGAATTGTGTACCAAGCTGCTTTAGAAACGGTGAGAGAATGGCATCAATATATCTTGTTCCATTAGCAAATGCTGTTTTTTGTGTTTCTGGTCCTTCACTGTAAAACCTTCACTGTAAAATCCGGAATATGGTGCCATCAGGATAGGCACACCTTAATTACAAGGCATAATTCATTCTTTCCGCAGCATCTTATTTATTTTTCTCCCCAAATGCATTTCAACCTTGCCTGTTTGTTCCTCCTGCCTTACTCCGTCTCCTTCCTAGATAGTCATCAACTGTGTAATGGAGGCTGTTCCAGTCTCAGCCCACCCACCGCCTTTCCTTTCTAGCCATGGCACCTTTCTGATCCTCCAGCTATGAGAATCTTGTCCTCTGCACATAACAACTGGAGAAAATGGGAGGGGGGAGTAATTTGGGATGTTTATCCGTCTGAATGTTTTGTAGAGTTTAAACGTTTTGTCTCCAGCTGCCCCTGCTGTGTTGCCTGTCAGCTAAATCATGTTTAAAATGAATATTCTACAACTTGGTAAAACAACAGCAAAGCAAAAACATCCTATGCAATAAAAGCAATAGCATGAAGCCCTGGTCCTTGTCTTCTTGTTCTGACTGGGAGGTTAGCAGAATAGAGGGACACTTGCTTAGGGTCAGATGACAACATTCTCTGGGGGCTTGGCTAAGAAATAATATAGGCAATCCTCAACAACCATTTGTTTAGCAACCGACATTGCAACAGCACTGAAAAAAATCAAGGAAAACAAGGAGAGAACAAACCTAGAACTAAGGAAAAAATTCCTGACAAAAACGGTGGGATGATTTGCTTCCAGAAGTTGTGAGTGCTCCAACACTGGAGGTTTTTAAGAAGAGACTGGACAATTATTTGTCTGAAACTGTATAGGGTCTTCTGCTTGAGCAGGGGGTTGGACTAGAAGACCTCCAAGGTCCCTTCCAACTCTGTTATTTAGTTAAGTGTCTTAGAACTAGTCTTCTGACAACTTCTAAAGTCTTTATTCTCCTATCCAGGCCAGCTGGAAGTTCTTCCTAATGTTTAGCCTAAATTTGCTTCCTTGTAATCTGAACCTGCTAGCTGAGTCTCATGTTCCAGGTCAACCATTAGCAAACCATTGTGGCACACATATTATTTTTAAGCCATGGCCACAGTTACTCTGAAATCATAGCTGTCATTCCTAAAGGGCCTTAACCCAAGCACAACACAGACCCGCATTGGCAACCTGCTCCTTCCTACTATGTTCTCATGAAGTTTCTTCATCTCCTCCCCAGACCATGAGTGACCCAAGCTGAGGCTGCCCTCAACTGTTCCAGTTTTATAGCAGCCTGTTCCTCCTGAGTCCAGCTCTATCCAGAGGTATCCTCCAATTAAGCAAACTGCATTGGCATGGTTACCCAGAATCCTGAAGGGTTTCCAGGTGGCTGCAGTGACTGGGAACAGAGACAGCAGACACAAGATAGACATTGGCAATGTAGAGAGTCAATTCATGTTGGTAGAGTTACCTGTCACACTAAGAGTGGGTTGGGTATATTTCAGTGCAGCAGTGGGAAAGAACAAAAGTGGAGCAGAAGAGCAAGCAGAGATGAGGATGGAGTTAAATGCATCATCAGCTCAGAATCCTTACATTGCCACAACCGATCCAAATCCAGCCACCCTTGAATCTTATCTGGTGCCGATTCAGGTTTGAACTTTAGTTGATTAGATTCTTGTATATAGGCTTGAACAATAAATCTGGTCAACTAAAGTTCAAATTTGAATCAGTGCTAGATAAGGGTCAGTGGAATTCAGTGAGAGTTGGACTTGAATCATTTATGGCAATGTAAGGACTGATAAATCCACTCCTCGGCTCTTGTCTGTTCTTCTACAAAAAGCCCTTAATGGCATGGGTCCAAGCTGCTTGAGGAACCATGTAATCCCAATGGGATTGGCTCATCCCACTTTGACAGAAGGGGCATGCTGCAGACCCCATTGACCAAGGACTTTCATCTGGTGGGATCCAGAAAAAGAGCTTTTTCTGCCATGGCTCCCACTCTCTTGAACATTGTGCTCCTCAAGATGAGATCCACCTCCCCCTTGGCCTTCCAGATTGGCTCTGCCAATCAGCTTTGGGATCCCAATGGGGCAATCTGGCTGGAGTATTCTGTGAATTGAAGTCCACATATCTTAAAATGTGGAAATTATATTAGGCCAGTGATGGCTAACCTTTTTGCCATCGCATGCCAAAAGCGGGGGGAGTGGGGGGGGTTGCGCGTGTCCGTGCCCACACCCTTAATTCAATGCGTCCCACACATGTGCGTGTGACCCCCTGCACTCCCCCCACTTTTGGCACGCAATGGCACTGGGGGCCCGGTAGGCCCTTTTTTTGCCCACCCCAGGTTCCAGAGGTTTTTAGGAGCCTGGGGAGGGCAAAAACTGCCTTCCCCACCTCCTTGAAGGCCCCCCAGAGGCTGGAAACAGCCCGTTTCCTGACTTCTGGTGGGCCCAGAAGGGCAGAAAGCCATGCGTGCTGGAGCTGAGCTAGGGCAACGCTCATGTGCCCACAGATATGGGTCCGCGTGCCACAGGTTCGCCATCATGGTACTAGGCTGTACTGTGTTGAGAATGGCATTTACTCTTTTTTAACAACCACATCACACTGTCGATTCAGTTTAACACATGGTCTATTGAATTCCCTAAATTATTTTCACACCTATTTTTACCCGTCTTTGATCTCTGCATCTCACTTGCTTCTCCCTCAGTGCAGTACTTTACATTTATGGGTAGCTTGCTTCCTTTTTCTTTGGGCTCATTTCGCCCTCGTTGAAATTATTTTGGGTGTGGCTCCAGTCCTTGACATTTTTTTGGAGTGCTGATTGAATGACCACCTCTTACCACCTTCACCCAGGTCTATAAGGATGTTGAAAGCAGCAGTATGCCCAAGATTCATTTTTAACTTCTCCCCTGAATGATGAACTATTAGGAACAGCAACATCGATCATCTATTAATCCTTTTTCGTAAGCTTTATAAGCTTTGATGATTAGAAGTCTTTAGATGAGTTTAATGGTTAGCCATGATGAGAGACTAACAGCTCCTATGCTTGTAATCAAATCAAATCCAACATACAGGTAGACCTCGACTTAGCAACCATTTGTTTAATGCTGTTCGAAGTTAAAATGGTGCTGAAAAAAATGACATGACTGTTTTTCACACAACCATTGCAGCATCCCTATGGTCATGTGATCAAAAAATCAGATGTTTAGCAACTGGTTCATACTTATGATGGTTGCAAAACATTTTGACACATGATTTCAAGAGCAGACAACTTTTCAGTGGTCAGGAGGTAGAGGGACAACATTCAGGGTGGAACACTGGGACTCTCAAGTATGGAATTATAATTTTGGTGGTGTCCTGGCAAAACTGGATTTTTGTTGTTTTTCCTGAGGTTTGGAAGTTTAAATGTTTAAACAACATCTGTCTATCCCAGGCTGTTGGGAAGGACTCAATAGGTGAATAAAAATACCAAACCCAGTCTAAACATCTGACTGACAGTGCAACCAACAAAAACAACAACAATATTGTTAATAGAGGAATCAATGCAATGACAAACAGCAATGGTGAGGACGCTCATCTTCATTGCTGTTTGTCATTGCATTGATTCCTCTGACAACAATACTGAACAAGTTAGACCATGACTATCAAACAATAAAAACAGTTTCCAGGCTCTCCCACCTTCTTTA
The DNA here is from genome assembly GCF_059756535.1 of Pantherophis guttatus. Classification (NCBI taxonomy): domain Eukaryota; kingdom Metazoa; phylum Chordata; class Lepidosauria; order Squamata; family Colubridae; genus Pantherophis; species Pantherophis guttatus. The sequence goes on along the minus strand of NC_142066.1, from coordinate 27,837,525 downwards.
CATGGACTGTCTGAAGCTGATTGATTTGGTTTGATTTGATTTGATTTAATTGCTTATCTGTTCCCTATGATTATCATACGTGTTGTTGTATCTTATATTTTTTGACGAATGTATCTTTTCTGTTATGTACACTGAGAGCATATGCACCAAGACAAATTCCTTGTGTGTCCGATCACACTTGGCCAATAAATAATTCTATTCTATTCTATTCTATTCTATTCTATTCTATTCTATTCTATTCTATCCTATCCTATCCTATCCTATCCTATCCTATCCTATCCTATCCTATCCTATTCTATTCTGTATGAAAAAACATAATTTGACATAGAATTGTTGGTCAACACTATATAAATATGCAGCTAAGATAGTGCAATTAAATTTGGACTGGACAAATGTGCCACCCTTATCATCAACAAAGAAAAAATAGTGAAAGCTGAAGGTATCAAAATACCCAATGGAAATAACTCAGAGTCTGAATAAAGAAGGCCACTACAAATAACTGGGCACCCTTCAAGTTTAGAACAACAAGCACACTGAAGTCAAGAAGAAGGTTAGACATGAATACATCATGAGAGTGAAGAGGATCTTAAAATCCAAACTCACTGGAGGAAACACTATCAAAGCAATTAATACTGAGGCAATTCCAGTTATTAGATACACAGCTAGAAAAGTGAATTGGACTCACACAGAACTAATAAGATTGTAAGACCAGAAAGATAAAAACAATGAATCATGCCCTTCATCAACTCAGCGTTGTTTGTCAACATGGAGTATACAGTACGTGGGTGTGGAATGTTGTAAGTGCACCAGACAGATGAAGAAGGAAAATGGAGCATTGGAAGAATATCTGAAGGACACTGAAGAACATGCACTGAAGCTAGTACACTATGGGGGGCTTTCTAGATACTAGATAGACCAAATTACCTTACAAGACAGACTACATTAAGAATATTTTTTTAAAAAATGGCAAGACAAAATATTATATGGCTGTTACCAAAAAAAAAAAAAAGTAATAGACGAAGTGTCAGCTTTGGAAGCCATATTAGGCCGGAAACTTCCATGCTGCCATTTTGTCATGTGTGGGAAAGTAGGAGGGGGGATTTAGTAGAGGGGTTGTCTGTAGACATAATAGCATTCTTCCTGTCGGTCAAGGTCAGGGTGATCCTGCATCTGGAGAAGGAGAGGTCGGAGTGAGGTCTCGAGATGGGACGGATGGTGATTGGAGCATGTGATCGTCTGAGGACTGAGGGGATGGTTTGGGGGGGTTTGATTTACTGAGGGAAAACCCGGACCTCTCAGAGGTTTAATACTCACTGCTCAAGAACAAGCACTACAAATCAATGCCATGAAAGCAAAGATACAAAAATCAACCGACAAACTGCCGACTTTGCAACAACAAAGTCACATTTAATTTCACATTTAGTTTCACATTTAATATGTGAATGCAGCAAAATCACACAAACTGATTACAAAGCTAGACACGACCGAGTTGCTAAATTAATCCACTCAGTGATGGGTTCCAACTGGTATTACCACCGGTTCTCTTCATGCATGTGCTTTGCGCGCGATTGTTGCACGCCTGCTTGCTTCGCTCACACACGTGCCAAACTTGCGCTCCACGCAAGCGCATTAGATTTCTGCCCAGCTGAGGCGCAGCAATCCACTCTGCCGCACCTATCAGCTGGGCTAAAAAACAACAAATAAAAGTAGGTATAATGCGGGGGCGGGCAGGAGGGCCCAGCTCACAGTCATAGAGAACCAGTTCGCTGACGTCACATCTTCACCAATACTGGCTCGCTCAAACCAGGCCGAACCGGGAGCAACCCACCACTGAATCCACTGGTCATTATGTAAAAGATACGACTTTCCTATATCCAAAAAGTCATGGGAACATAAAGTGGAAAAAGTTATAGAAAATGAGAAGGTGAAAATCTTGTGGGACTTTCGAATACAGACAGATCGTCACTTGGAACACAACACGCCAGATATCACAGTTGTCGAAAACCAAAACGTACAATTTATTGACGTATGGTACCAGGAGATGCCAGAGTCGAAGAAAAAGAACTGGAAAAAATCATGAAATATCGCCACCTGGCCATTGAAACTACACGGCTATGGATGAAACATGTAACAGTGATACCCATTGTCATTGGGGCACTTGGTACCATGTCCAAGAATTTTATAAGATAGGGGACTTCCGGTTTGCGAGCTTCGGCGACGGCGGTGACTTTTTAAAGACCGCCAGCCCCGCCGCCTGTAGAGCCGCCCCGCGAACGAGGTGCGGCTCGAAAACTCCGAAATCTTGAAGATTGCAGGAGCAGAGACAGCAGGGTACAGGTTGAGCCCCTGTAACCCCCCCAGGGAATTGCTTCTGGGGGTGAAAACAGGTGTGGCTCCCTTCCAACCTGCGGAGACTCCGGGCGGCGTGGGACGATTCTGCCTTCAGCAGAACAAGCCGGCAGCAGCAAACTTTTAAAGTGAGAGGAATTAATTTTAACAAACAGCGGAAATATCAACTTGAATCCAGAAACTTGAAAACTGCAAGTATTGGTGCTTTGTTGACTTTTTAAATCAAAAGAGAAAGTGAGCGAGTGAAAGTGATTTGAAAAAATATGGCGTCCAGCGTTTGAGTTAATGAGCTAGTGAAAGTGGATTTGTGAAGCCTCCCTGCTTTGCTACAAAGTTGTAAAATTGCTACAAAGTTGCTCTATCTAAAGAAAAAATTTCTTTTGCTAAAATTTGACTTTGCTTTACTTTAGTTCTACCTGATTAAATCTGGGGGACTTTTTTAGAAGTTTCTGTGGAAGAGGGAAAGGAAAAAGAACTTCCCTCTTCAAAAAAACTAGTTTACGTGGCACGATGGCTTCAAAGAAGCAGGAAGGGAAGGCATCAGGGGGGGGATCCCCCACACATAAACATCAAACGCAACTTCCCCCTGCTCAACAGTTACAAACTCAGAAAAAAGAATTTGATGTGGCAGATTTAAAAGAATTTATTTCTAAAACTTTGGATGATAAATTTCAAGAATCACAACAGGAGATAGATGATAAACTTCAAAAATCACATCAGGAATTTTTGCAGGAAATTAATGAAGTTAAAGACATGGTGAAACAGAATCAAATTATGGTGACCAAAAAAATATCTGAAGTGGCGTCTGGCCTGGCAGATTTTATTGGGAAAGTTGATTTTAAAGTTGAAGAATTTAAATCAGAAGTTAATGTTAGGATGAAAGACAATGACTATAAAATTGATGAAGTTGACAATAAAATGCAGAGAATTGAAGATGAGATTGTTATGATACAATTCCGGGCGATGGAATTTGCCATACGGCTTCGGGGAATTCGAGAGGAGGAAAGACAGGATCTGAGACAAGTTTGCTCTGAAGCCCTGGCTAAGATTTTACAAGTTAATCCTGATTTGGTATTTCATAAAATAGATAAAATTTACAGAGTGAACTCTTGGGTGGCCAGGCAAAGACAACTACCCAGAGATGTGGTCATATACTTCACTGAGAGAGAAATTAGAAATGATATCCTGCAAAAATCTTTTCACACTTCTGTACAAGTGGGGGGCTCACGGCTTGTAATTTTTAAAGAATTACCTCCTAAAATGCTGAAAGCTAGAAAAGAATTTGGTTTTCTTGTTAAGGAATTGAAAAATTTACAGATACCCTTCCGGTGGGATGCACCAGCTGGGGTAATTTTTAGATATAAGGGAGAAGGATATCGGTTGAATACCGTGGAGAAGGCACAACACTTTTACAATACTATTCTTAAGGAAAGAACACCATCTCCACGTACATCTACAGTTTTGGAGATTAAGGAGAGTGAAGAGAGGCAATTGAAAGAACAGTCTAAGCAGGAATTAGAAAACGTGCAAGGTGCAGAAGGAGGTATTCTGAGTGAGCCCTTGCTGGATTCTTCTCCAATTTTGGATTTGATTCAGTTGACTGAAGTTAAAGATCAACGTATAACTAGAGCTCAATCCAAGCTACTTAAACAAAAGCAACAACAACAACAGGAAAGACAAGACAAGAAGGCAGTTAAGAGCACTGCACAAGAGATTGGAGCTATGGGAGGAGCGAGATCGAAGCTCTCGGATGAACTTCAAGCATATTGCTCTGCGCTCCAGAAAGAGGCTAATGACCTTTAAGTGTTTATCTTGGAATGTCAATGGGTTGAATTCAGCACAGAAAAGGAAGAAATTATTTACATATTTGAAACAATTTAATAATGATATAATATGTTTACAAGAAACGCATATCACAACTCAAGATCAAAAATATTTGATAAACTCAAAACTAGGAGCACATTATATATCTTCAACTTCGCAGAAAAAGAATGGTGTGGTTATTTATGTAAATAAAAAATTAACAGCAAAAGTTATAGAAGTAGATCAAGATGGTAGATTTGTAGCAATTGAATTGTTCACAGCAAATGGTCAAATTCTTTTGATTGGAATTTATGCTCCCAACCAACAACAGGATTATTTTTACAAGATGTTACATACTAAAATATTGCAATGGGACTACAGATCTATTTTAATCATGGGAGATTGGAATGGAGTAATTGATTCTAAATTAGATAAAAAGAGCTTGGCAAAGTCTAGAATTAGATTACCACAGACCTTTTTTGATATGAAAGAAGATATGGAACTAAAAGATGTTTGGAGAATACATAATCCAAATGAATTGGATTACACTTTCTTTTCTGATAGACATAGATCCTTTTCTAGGATTGATTTTATCTTGTTGTCAAATGATCTACTTGTTAAGACAAAAAGAACAAAGATTTTTCCAAGAACTTTGACTGATCATAGTCCTGTATGGATAGAAATCGAGATGGATAAGGTTGAGAGACGTTCTTGGAGATTAAATGAGAACTTGTTTAGATATGAAAAAAATATAATAGAACTTAAAAAGCATTTGAAAGAATTTTTTGAAATAAATTTGAATAAAGGTACCCCAGTTGAAATTGTTTGGGACGCAAGTAAAGCTTATATGAGAGGGGTACTTATCTACATGAATTCTAAACATAGACTGTTCCGACAAAAGAAAAGATCTGAGTTGGAAATGGAAATAAAGAATAAAGAACAGTTACTTATTAAAAACCCAACAGATGAAAGAATACGAAGTGCTATAAAACTTTTGAAAGACCAATTCCAAATGCTTATGGCGGAACAAGTTGCAACAAGCTTACAATACGCGAAGCATAATACATTTTGCAATGCTAATAAACCGGGCAGATGGTTGGCCTACACATTGAGGAAAAAACAAAGTATACGGACTATTGACAGTATTGATATTGGAGGGAAAGAAATCTTTCAACAAAAATTAATTAAAGAAGCTTTTGTGGATTATTATACTAAACTATATGCTAAAGAAGAGGTGCAGAATGGACTTATAGAAAAATATTTAAAGGATAAGAGAGTTACAAAAATTACTGATCAACAAAAGGAAAGAATGAATTATCTTATAACAGAGGAGGAGATAATAGCAGCAATTAAACAGCTAAAAACAGCCAAAGCTCCTGGCACGGATGGTTTGACTGCAGTGTATTACAAAACTTTACAAGCTGAAATGGTGGGACAACTTAGAGATTTATTTTGCAATATTCAACAAGGGGGTAAAATACCCCCATCTTGGACAACTGCTTATATATCTTTGATACCAAAGGAACAAGTTGGTCCTAAAAAACCAGAGAACTACAGACCAATATCTCTTTTGAACACAGACTATAAAATTTATGCGAAGGTATTAGCCAACAGGTTGATGCCAGTAATCCAAAAGGTGATTCATGAGGACCAAGCGGGATTTATTGAGGGCAGATACATGAAGGACAATGTAAGGCAAGTAATAGACTTATTGGAATATCTTGATAAGAATAAACAGATTTCTGCAGTGCTGGTTTTTTTGGATGCGGAGAAGGCCTTTGATAGAGTGGACTGGAATTTTCTACTAAAGACTTTAAAAAAGATGGGCTTTGGGGACCAATTTATACAGGCAATCTCAGCAATTTATCAAGAGCAAAAAGCACAGATTATTATTAATGGAAGTTTGACGACAGAGTTTAAAATTGAAAAAGGAACAAGACAGGGATGTCCGTTGTCCCCACTCTTATTTATTTTAACATTGGAAGTCTTGCTAAATACAATACGGGACTCAAAAATTTTGAAAGGCATAATGATAAGGCAAGAGGATTATAGAATAAAGGCATTTGCAGATGATCTGGTGGTTACCCTATCACAACCAATGGAATCAATAATCCTGATGAACGACATTATACAAGACTATGGTAGAGTTTCAGGTTTTAGACTGAATTCAAAAAAGACTAAAATGATAATCAAAAATATGACACAAGATCGTAAACATGAGCTTGAAAGGAGGGCAGGTTTTGAAATTGTACCTAAGGTAAAATATCTTGGAGTTCAGGTTGCAGAATCAAATATGAAATTGTTTCAAAATAACTATGAGGTGTTGTGGCGAGAGGTTCAGAAAGACATGGAGACTTGGAAAAAGCTGCAACTGTCTTTACTTGGAAGAATAGCAGCAGTTAAGATGAACATTTTGCCAAGATTTCTGTTTTTGTTTCAAATGATTCCGGTGCTTAAAAGTGATAAACAACTGAAAGTTTGGCAAACTGGACTTAATAAGTTTGTCTGGAACGAGAAAAAGCCGAGAGTGAAATTGAAAATTATGCAAGATGTTCCAGAAAGAGGAGGCCTTAAACTTCCAAACCTGCAGTTATATTATGATGCAGTAGCTTTAACTTTAACAAGTGATTGGTTTGGAAGTAAAAAGGCTGGAATATTGAATGCAGAAAGTTTTGATCTTGAATTTGGATGGCATGCTTACCTATTTTATGATGACAAAGTTGATAAAGTATTTAAAAGTCATATACTTAGAGACTCTTTGATGAGAGTTTGGAAGAAGCACCGACTCAAATGGGATTATAAAATACCGCTATGGCTGGATCTTGGTCATACCTTGTGGAATACAAATATAATGTCACTCGGGGGGTTTTTATACAAAGAGGTTCTTTTTACAGATGCGGGCAGATGGCAGCTGAAGACATTGCAGACACTGTTGGACGAAGGGATTAATTTAACCTGGTTACAATATAATCAATTACAATTGAGATGGAAAGAGGACCAAAAAACTGGTATTATGTTGCATGAGGAAGAATTGGTTAGACATATAAGAGAGAAAGGTCCAATGCATATTAAAAGGCTTTACAATGTTTTGCTAGAAAGGGATTCAGAAACGGAATTAGTTAAAGATTGCATGATTAAGTGGGCACAAAATTTTGAAGAACCAGTGATGTTGGAAACATGGGAAAAAATTTGGGTTCAGAATGTTAAATTTACACAGTCGCAGAATCTGAGGGAAAATTTCTATAAAATGTTTTATAGATGGCATTTAGATCCTAAAAAGTTGTCATGTATGTACCCTAATGTTCAGCCAAAATGTTGGAGATGTGAATGTTTGGATGCTACGTATTATCATGTTTGGTGGACCTGTAGGAAAGTTAAGGCTTTTTGGATAAAAATTTGGTGGGTCATGCAGAATGTATTGAAGAAAAAAATTCAATTTTCTCCACAACTGTTTTTATTGGGCATAGTTAAGGGTTTTACATTGGGTGAAACAAAGTTGATATTGTATATGATAACAGCAGCAAGATTGTTGATAGGTAAATATTGGAAGAATGAAGTTTTGCCTACTATCGAGGAATGGACTTCGAAGATGGCCAATTTTGCAGAGATGGCGAAGATTTCAGCATATTTAAAAGATTGTTCACAAGAGACTTATGAATGGGAATGGAAAAGGTGGATAGAATATGTTCAGAACAAATATCAAATTAGAAAGTATCAAATAGCTTTTATTTGAAAATAATGTATTAGAAATATCTTAATGTAAAGAGACAAAGAGGGAAAATTATATAGGGGGAGGGATGGGTTCAGGTATATATATTAGTGTTATTAGTTATGAGTACATAATAGGGAAGTCCGGGGGGGAGGGTTAGGGAGGGTTAGGGAGGACGGGAAGTTTGGGGAGGGAGGTGGGGGGGTGAAAAAAAAAAGGGTGAAAATGTAATTGTAAAACTTTTGCAATAAAAAAAGAATTTTATAAGATACAGCAGCAAATTGCAGCTTCCTGCAATAACACCAGCAGAACTGCAAAAAACTGTGCTATTTGGAACATCGTACCTAGGACGCTGGCAGCAACCCGTATCAACCATTAGCACCAGTCAATGGTATTTGTGATGCATTTTTGAATGTTCAGTTGGCTGTGTTTCATATTTAATGAATAAAGATAATAATAATAATGGGATTGCACTACAATTTTTGTATGTTCCAATCTCTAAAGAATGGGAAAGATTTTGTTGGAGGGGGCTATGAGGAGGGTTGGAGAGGCACCCAGTATTGTTCCCCTCCCTCTTTTATCAAACCTACCCTAAACAGGAGACCTAGAATTATAATTGTGACTTTGGTCACAAGGTGGCAGTCATGCTGTGGATTAAACATCTTTTTTCAGCAAATGTTAAAACTGTAAAGAAAAACCAAGGGATTGGGGGGGGCGGGGTTGGGGGGGCAGAGGGGATGTGGGGGTGGGGGCAGAGAATTTACAAATAAAATGAGCTGCAAAAACTTTGTTGTGGCTTTTCTCCATAGTACCATGATAGGAAAGTTTCCTTCTATCCTTTGGCCTCTTCCAGCTCATTTAATAAAGTAGAATGCTAGTCACATTGGACTTGAAGTTGGTTTGATCTTGGTTTCAGGTGGCATTCATACCATATTTATTTATTTATTTATTTAACTTTGTTGACAGTCGTTGAGTTTATTGTTGATGATTTATCTTGGACTACAGTAAATAACAGGGAAGGTTGGTTGATTTTGACTGCCTCATCTCTCTGTCTCTCTCTCACATACACATACACTATTAAGAAGCCATGGTTTGTTTTGAACATGGCTTATTAAAGATTCAAAGCATTCTGAATCCATTTTACAGATGAAACAAGTTTACATGCTTTGTGGTTTGCTGGTAAGTTCCTGTTTTGCTTCCCCTCCCTTTTTTCAAAAGTTTGTACCACTCTCCAGAGGATTTTTTACAATCTTGGTCAAAATTTTGTAGAAAGGAAAAAAAAGAAAGAAAGAAAGAAAGAAAGAAGAGAAAGAGAGAAAGGAAAGAAAGAGAGAGAGAGAGAGAGAGAGAGAAAGAGAGAGAAAGGAAAGGAAAGGGAAGGAAGGAAGGAAGGAAGGAAGGAAGGAAGGAAGCATAAACCATCAGTTCTATAGCTCCTTTTGGCCACCTGCTAAGCCAGGGATGTCAAACCTATGATACATGTGTCATGACATTTTCAATGATGTGCCCATATTCACCAACATTTGTCAACAATTATTATGGAAAGTGTGCCCCATCCGCATGTGATTTTCGAAGCTGCAGTGCAGAGGCTATGTGAGAACTGGAGGTGCTCTTGAGGAGCCTGCAGACAGACCTTTTGGAAAGTCAAGCAGGAAAATCAGTCAAGAGGGCATTTGCTTTTTCATTGCCTCCGGAGTCTCTGAAAATTGGGGAAGAATGGGGTGTGCTTATACGTAAGTTTTCAGAGGCCGCTGAAGAGCATTCTCCGAAGCCACTTCAAGAATAAAGGCCTTGTGCAATCTGGAGCAGCTGTGGATAAGCCACGGGGGCCTGTCAAAGAAAGATCCTGGGGAGTGCTGAATTATTGGGGCAATCGCACTATTCACCAAAACTTGGGGAACGCTGAAAGGAGGCCTTTATGAGTAGGCAGCTGTAAGACTGAGGTCAAAGCCTGGGCCTCTATTTTAGGTCCAGTCAAGTGCCACTCACTATTCAGGGTACGGGAGTGGGGGTAGGGGATAGAGAATTGGGGGGGGGATACAGAACTGGGGGGGATAGAGAATTGCTTCTGTTTGTGTGTGTGTGTGTGTGTGTGTGTGTATGAGAAAGAAAGAGAGGGGAGGGGAGGAGAGAGATACTAGTAAGAGTCAAATGAGGCATTTACTACATTTGTGTTTAGATGTTTAGACTCTGGCCGAGTTAGTCACACATCATGTTCCGCCTAAAATTCCCCATGCCACTTATGGCACAGTTTATGTAGCCAGTGATTGTCCCTTGTTTAAAAGAAATACATACTGTGTGAATGTTTTAATTTCTTTTGACTGTAACTGAGGTTTTCACAACACATTCTGACATTTGACAAGGTCCCATCACAAGAGCCTGCTTACTCTTTTCAGATGCTTAATTAATATTATTATTATTACTATTTTTACATAGCTACCTTGCTTGACTGTCTACTTCATGTGGACTAGCCACACAACTCTCCCACTGCAACAGTGACTCTGAGAAAAAGCAAACAATTCACTTTTAATACAAGGGGATGTTGTTGCTCTGAATAAGAACAATTATTTTATCACTTTCAGGCTTTTTTTGTGTGTATTCATTAAAGGATTACCCTCTCCTCAGTAATGAAGCAGGCTATGTTCTAAAAATATGCATGGACTAGCTGTGAAGTGGGAGGCCTTGACCCAAGTTTGACATATAGCTGTGTATCTCCCAACCATGGAGGGTTTTTTTAAAAAACAGTAACAGAGTTGGAAGGAACTTTGGAGGTCATCTAGTCCAACTTCCTGCTCACGCAGGATGTACTAGGGATTCAAACCGCTGAACTGCCTACCTTTCTGATTGACAAGCTCAGTGTCTTAGCCGCTGAGCCACCTAATCACGTTAGGAGTTAGGTGTGCCATTGCTACTAGTTGGCACCCTTTCTAATCTGGAGTCCAGTTACTAGTTTGACTTGAATCCTGTTCGTTACATGGAAGAGTAACCAGCAGGAAATGAGTAGCTCATGAAGTTAAGGAGTTAGGAGCAAGTCACATCCCTGTTGTTGCCAAAAGGGTTCATGAAAAGGGTCTTTGAAGTCACCAGGAGCAAAGACCCTTTGAGACTGTAGTTTTATTACACCAGTAATAAACAATGTGAGACACACCTGAAGGTTACAAAAGGCCACTGCTGCCTGGAAGGCTGTGTGTGTGGAACACATCCACAGGTACAAGGATCAGGGACTAATTTGAGTTTGACAACAGCAGCTGAAGACTACGATTAGATTTGAAGTTGAACTCAAATCTCAATGCCTAATATTTTATCTAGAAGCACAGAAGCTGGAATTGGGGCAAAACATTCGTGGTCCTCAAGCTACATATAATGGTATATGGCAATGATCTCGAGGATGGAGTGGGGGAGGAAGAGATGCTGCCTAAGGAACAATCAGATAAGAGACTGCATAGCCCGGCACTGCCTAAAGGGCAGAGAAAGAAACCCAGAAAAGAACATCCCTGGCTTCCCAGACTGTAAAAAAAGACTGCAGGAGATCTGTAGTGTCTTGCCTGGAAGCCATATTACCTGTGTGCCTTGAGGATCTAGGCTTGCCACAATCATATCGTGGGAAGTTGGGAGGGGGGATTGCATGAGTGAAGTAGAGATAGCCATAACAAACTTCTCTAAGATAAGTTCAAGGCCATGATGTCCCGCAGCTGCAAAGAAGAAATTGGAGGATGTCTTCTATTCGGGAAAGAACTGATTGGAGCTGTGTGGACATGTGGGAGATGTGGGCAAGGTCTTGGACGTTCTTGTGGGTGAGAAGAAGCCGGAAGCTTTCAGATTTGGATTTTCCCAGATGTGCCGATATGACATCCCTAGTAAAAGAGAAAAGTTAGCTTTGAGGAACTTCAAGCCTTGGAGTTTGATTTAGTTGGAGGTATTACTTGGAACCTTGACATTAACCCGAATCTCCTTTAAAATTAGAGCAGCTTCCTCAACCCTGGGGAGCTGTTTGGGGTCCTGAGCCCCAAGTGCCGACCCAACCTAGGGCGACGCAAAGACTCAGGGAAAATGGAGGAGGAAAAGAAGCCTATGGAGGGAGCAGCAGGCACAGGCTCAGCAATGGTTCCTGAGACCCTCTACTCTCCTTCCCCTGGGATGGTGGAAGCGATAAAGGCCACAGAGGTTGCCCACCAACTGGGTGCCCAGCCTAAGGAGCAACTGCCAAAGCGAAGCTTGCAGCAGGACCTGGCAACGCAAGGTGAAGCCAGCGGGGCAACCCCGCTTCAAGGAGCAATGTGGGAACCGCGATGGGAGTTATCGCAGCCACTGCGCCACCAGCACTTTGAGGAATGGGGACTCCCGCCGCCGTCGCACAGCCAATCCCTAGCTGGTCTGCCGGAGCAGTTGAGCCAACTCAGAGCAAGTGGGACACCCCAGCATGCTGGTACCGGGATGCCAGAGTGGACCTTGGCACAACCAATGTTCACCTTCCCGAGCCAGGGGCCAGCAGCACAATGGGCTGATGCGGCAATGACGTTTCATTCGGCCCCAAGCTACTCAACCCCCAGCCTGCCACTTTGGGTAAGCCCAGGTGTGAATCCCTGCTGCTCAGGATTGTACCCCCTCCCAGCCAGCCAGGCCGGCCATGGAGTTCCCATCCAGCCGCAAGGGGCTTGGAGCCTGCCAGCCCTGCAGCTGCCACCCAGGATGGGGTTCCCACCTGAGACCCAAATCCCTCCCGGGTGGGCTTATTACCCATGTGAAGGGTGGGTACAGTGTCAATGGATGCCTGCCTCGATGCCACCATATATGCAGTTTCCGCAGCAAGTGGTCCAGCCGCAACCCCAAGCCGCAACCCCACAGCAGGTGCCAGTGAACCTGCAGCAAGTCCCAGCCCAGCAACCCGTGCCTGCTGCGGCGCCCCCTCCCTTCCGAGAGACCTTCGATGGGACCCCAGGGAAGCTGGCATACTTCCTGAACCAAGTCTGGGCCTACATCGATCAGTATGGGAACCAATATCCCTCCAATCGTGAATTGATATCAGCCATCGCTGAAGGCATGAATGAGGGAGACGCATCGGAGTGGATAGCTGAGCTTCATGATGAGGGGTCCCTGGAGCTAGAGGATGCGGACGATTTCGTCCAGCTGATGAGGGTGAAGTTCAGTGATGTCGTCCAACAAGTGGAAGCAGAACACCAGATCACCATGCTGAGGCAAGCTGGAAGGCCTGCCAAAGAGCTTGTGTGGGAATTCCAGAGGCTGGCCGGGAAGCTACAGGACTGGCCAGAGGGACTGATGGTCCACACCTTTAAGGAAGCCCTGGATCCGGACCTGAGGCAGGCCTGTAGCATAAGGGGAACACCGACCCGAATACAAGCGTGGTATGAGAATGCAGTGGCCCTAGATCTGGACCTCCGCCCTCCAAAGAAGCCAACTACTGAAAAGCTGCCTAAATGGCCCTTCGGGCAGCCAGTACAGCCAAAGAAGACCGCAGAACTGACACCCGCGAAGCCCAGGACCATCAAGTGCTACCGATGTGGTCAGCAGGACCATCAAGAGTCAGAATGCTTAGATCCAGCATCCCTGCCCTGGGCGAAATCCTCTGCTCAGGCAGGACCTAAGAAAACCCTACGGAAACCGCTGGACAAGGGACGGAGCACCAAGCAAGTGGCAGAGAGCCCCATCCAGCCTGCAGGACCAGAAAGGAGCCTGACCGGGAATTCCCCCTCTGCAGAGGAAGACAGCAGTGAGGACTACCCGATGGCAGTGGTGAGTTTCAAATTTTTTTACTACCGGTTCTGTGGGTGTGGTTTGGTGGGCGTGGCATGGCTTGGTGGGTGTGGCTTAGTTGGCATGGCAGGGGAAGGATACTGTAAAATCTTCATTCCCATCCCGCTCCAGGGGAAGAATACTGTAAAATCTCCATTCTGTCCCCAATCCAGGGGAAGGTAACTGCAAAATCCCCATTTCCTCTTGATCAGCTGGAAGGCAGAGAATAGATGGGGGTGGGGCCAGTCAGAATTTTTACTACTGGTTCTCTGAACTACTCAAAATTTCCGCTACTGGTTCTCCAGAACTGGTCAGAACCTGCTAAAACCCATCTCTGCCTGATGGTGAGTGGAGCCATCTGCCCCTTTGCCCTGAAAGTTACCCTAATGGCCCCCCAGACCAGAGCCCAGGGAGAAGTGGAGGTTGTCATAGACACCGGCTGCACGTGATGCCTAATTAGCCCCCACATAATCGAACAACTAGGCATATGCACTCACCCCCTCTGACAGCCCATCAGCTTCGAGCAGGTGGACAGCTCGCTAATTGGCGGTGCCCCTGCCACCAGACTCACAGAGCTCATTAAGTTAGAACTGGGGCACCACAAAGAATTCCACCGGTTTGTAGTCGCCCCCAAGATGACAGATCCCATAATCTTGGGGCTCTCATTGCTTGATAAGTGGGGACCCACGATCTCCTGGGATGGCAGCCACAGAAAAATAGTCTTTGGACTGGGCCCATTGCCACCAGTGAGCCAGGAACTCCCCACCCCAGAGATCATGAACCCAGAAAAAGCAACCCTTCCAGAGGCTGCTGTCCCGGCCCGGGACATCCTACCAGGCAGACTTAGCAAAGAGGACTGCAACTTCCTTCCCCCCCATTGCCTGACCGACTGCGCGATAGAGTTCGTGCTGGGGGCGAAACTTCCCAAACCAAAAATGTACTCAATGACTCCAACCGAAATGAAGGAATACAAGTACATAGAATCTAGCACAGGGATTCATAGAGCCTGCAAAATCCAAAGTGGCAGCCCCTGTGCTGTTTAAAGAGAAAGACGGGGGGGATGAGGCTCTGTATGAATTTTCGTGGGATTAACAGGGTGTGCGTGGAGAACACCTTCCCCCTCCCCCTCATGAAGGACATGCTCAATCACCTATCAAAGGGCAAAGTATTTACCAAGCTGGACTTGAGGGAAGCCTACTACCATATACAGATTAGGGAGGGGGATGCATGGAAAACCACATTCAACTGCCCGCTTGGTAGCTTCCAATTCAAAGTGATGCCATTTCAGGGGGCCACTGCAGTCTTCATGCAGTTTACTAATGAGATTCTGCATGAGCACCTATACAAGAGGGTTTTGGTCTACTTGGACGATATTCTCATATTCAGCGAAATGCTGGAAGAACACGTAAAGTTCATCTGGCAGCTGCTGAAAAAACTGCTCGCTGCCAAACTCTACGCAAAGCTGTCAAAGTGCGAGTTTCATAAGACTCTGGAAATCTGATATCATAGGATACCAGATTTCTAGTGACGGGATAGAGATGGACGCAAGCAAAGTTAAAGCTGTTTTGGATTGGCAACCCCCAAGCACCCGAAAACAGCTCCAAAGCTTCCTGGGGTTCGCTGACTTCTATAGGCAATTCATTTAGGCTTTTGCAGAGGTGGCGCTGCCCCTAACCGAACTGTTAAAGACGGGGTCCCCACCAACAAAACCAAAGCCATCGCAGCCACTCATGTGGACAATGGAATGCCAGAAGGCTTTTGAAAAACTGAAAAGACTGTTAGTCCAAGAACCAATCCTGCAACATCCAGACCCAGAGCGGCAATTCATTGTCCAAGCCGATGCCAGCAAGGTGGCAGTGGCTGCAGTACTCCTGCAAAGGAACCCCAAGGGGCAGTTGCTACCATGTGCCTACATATCCAAGAAACTTAATGATACAGAGAGGCGATGGGCCATTTGGGAGAAAGAGGCTTATGCCATTTGATGGGTGTTACTCACTTAGAGACACTTCCTGGAAGGCAGCAAGGAGCCTTTCAAGGTTTGGATGGACCACAAGAACCTAGTGGCCCTAAAGACACCCAGGAAATTGCCCCCCAAGTACGTCCGCTGGGCTCAATACTTCAAACGTTTCAAGTTCGAACTGAGATACATACCAGCAGGGAAAAACGTGTTGGCAGAGGCGCTCTCAAGAAAGCCTCAAATTGACAGCTGCCGAGAGAAAGCGGTCCACGCCCTAATCCCTCCCTATTTGCAGTTGGCCACCCAAGTTATCACCAAGAGTCAAACCAGGTGGCCACCAGGTGGAGTCTTCATTGTAGTTTGCTGAAACGATCTGTTGGAACTAATGTAAGACCCCAGACTCAACCACCTCATCCCCCCATTGTGGTGGAAGGAGAGACCCATTATGAGATAAAGAGGATATTAGACTCCAAAATGTAGAGATCAGTTACAATATCTAATACAATGGAAAGGGTACCTTTTGTCTGACGCCATCTGGGTAAAAAGCTGGAACGTCCAAGCAGATAGACTGATTAAATAATTCCATGATAAATACCTGGACAAGCCAAAGGGTCCCCGTGGGAGGTGGAGGGGTGGTTAAATGTGAATAACTCACCCAAACGTTATTTTCTTTACAGGACACGTGTCTCTTCTGAGAGGGAGCCGCCTGTCATGCCTGGAAGCCATATTACCTGTGTGCCTTGAGGATCCAGGCCTGCCACAAGCATATCATGGGAAGTTGGGAGGGGGGATTGCATGAGTGAAGTAGAGAAAGCCATAACAAACTTCTCTAAGAGACGTTCAAGGCCATGGTGTCCGGCAGCTGTGCAAAGAAGAAATTGGAGGATGTCTTCTGTTCAGGAAAGAACTGATTGGAGCTGTGCGGACATGTGGGAGATGTGGGCAAGGTCTTGAACTCTCTTGTGGGTGAGGAAAACCTGGAAGCTTTCAGATTCGGATTTTCTCAGATGTGCCAATATGACATCCCTAATAAAAGTTAGCTTTGAGGAACTTCAAGCCTCGGAGTTTGATTTCGTTGGGGGTGTTACTTGGAACCCTGACAGTCAGACTTGCAAGATTCTGTTACAATAAAGTAGAATTAACTGATCTGGCAAAGTTGACATCAAATCTGAAAATACAATTTTCCCCCGTCACTTTTACAGCTGAGAAGGAAATTCCTTTCTTTTTCTCTGCCCATTATGCAGCTGTGGACATATCTGAGTTTTCCTTAGGCAGCATCCCTTCCCCCTCTCTCATCTCCCAAGGTCACTTCTATACAGGTAGTCCTCAATTTATCTCGTAGTGACTGTTCAGTTACAATGGCATTGAAAAAAATGACTTACGACCACTTTTCACCGTTACGACCTTTGCAACATTCCCAGGCTCATGGGATCAAAATGCCGATGCTTAGCAACTGGTTCATATTTATAATCATTGTGGTGTCCAAAGGTGTGGGTGGGGGAATCAAACTTTTTCCTCCAACCTGCCCCCCACCCCCAACCCTCCAGATCTGTCTGGGCAGGGAGACGAAGCTCCCACCGAGAGATCTGGAGGAGAAGAGGGAGTAGGAAAAGAGAAAATATACATGGCATTACAAAGGGGTTCGTGGAATAACTTCTCACGTTTGTTATGTAAAATCTTGGGGGAAGATTTTCCAGGGGGTTAAATTGGCACCAATCAAGGAGAGAAGCAACCTAGAACTAAGGAGAAATTGGAACAATTAATCAGTGCAACGACTTCCTTCCCAGAAGTCGTTGGTGCTCCATCACTGGAGGTTTCCAAGAAGAGATTGGACAGCCATTTGATCAGGATGATATAAGCTCTCCTGACCTAAGCAAGGGGTTGAATAGAAGACCTCCAAGGTCCCTTCCAATTCTGTTATTATATTCTGTTCTCTAATCCACCAGAGAATAGGACAAGAAGTGATGGATGGAGACTGATCAAGTAACTGGGGAAGCCATATTCATTTAACAACTGGGTTACTAACTTATCAACTGCAGTGATTCACTTAACAACCGAGGCAAGAAAGGTCACAAAACAGGCCAAAACTCACTTAACGAATGTCTCACTTTAACAGAAATCTTGGGCACAATTGAGGTCCTAAATCGAGGATTACCTGTATATTATTATATTGTGGGATATGTCCCCACAGAATGGGTGTGGGCTTGCAATGGCCTTCTATTCAAGATTTGATCTGATCGACCTTGTCTGGCTTTACTTCTGCTGTACAACTACATCTCCGTTCTCCATCTCCATCCATCTCCGTTCTCCATCTCCATTGTCCTTCTACTTGCCTAACAAATGCCACAAACTGGGAGAGGTTGGATTTTTCCAGAGATCAGGACACCTCTGTCGAGTCTCAAGTAGGATTTCCACCAACCTATAACTTGGGTTAAGGAACTTTTGGCCCTACAGATAATGCTGGATCTCTTATAAGTTTTAGCCAGCGTTGCTATATTTTAGGATAATGGGAAGCATTCAGGAGGCAACAACTTTTAAGCAGTGGAACTTCTGTGTCTTACATAATACCCTGCATTTGCCTTTATTCCATGCATTTAATGAAATACTGCTACATAAGCCATTTATCTACAAAGATCAGAATCATGCAAATCATGGTATTGAGGGGTCTTTGGTGCTCTCTGAGTTTGTTTTCTTACAGACGTTTCATTACCCAAAGTAGGTAACATTATCAGCACTGATGATGTTACTTCATTTGGGCAAGGGAACGTCTACAAGAAAACAACCAAACTTAGAGAGCACCAAAGGCCGCTCAATCTTGGGCTCAATTATGGTCATTAAGTGCAAGGCTTACCAGTATGTGACAACATTATATGTAAATCTTTCAAGATGCTCTTATTACAGAAAAGTTGCTTTCCTTGTTCACGTTCTCTCCCATGCGTATAAACAGCCTCCACCAACCTTTATAGAAAGGGAATTGTAAAATTAAAAAAACAAAACAAAAAGGAAAGTGGTTGTTTGATCCAAAGCCAAAAATGGCCCGGCCTATAAAAATAGAAGCTGATACAGCACAAAGGAACTATCTCATGTGTATGTCTGCATTACATCTACAGACAGGTATGTGAACAGAGACAGAAAATTTATTTAGTGATTGTATTTTGTAAAATCCCATCTTCCTTTATTCCTCATTGCTTGTAGCATATAATTGTAAACATCTTTTGGGAGGGTTGGGGGGGGGACTGCCATCCACCCCTCTCCAAAAGTTCTTAACAACACTGTTACATGGAAAATTAAAAAGATTAGGAATCTCTCCAAAGGAGATTTTTAAACATGTTTGTCCAGCATTCCCTTTCTGAACGAAAGAACCATTCTTCCCTTAATAGAAGAACATAGTTTAATCTCATAAATCTTGCTTGGAGTGAATGTGGCTGCGTGTATATACACATATATACACACACACATAGCAACCACACATTTTCTGTTTTACAAAAGAAGAGATGAAACGAAACTGAATATATATATGTATCTATATATATCTATGTGTGTGTATGTATTTATATAGATTTCATATTTAGAAGGGACACAAATGAGGTCTCATGTTTTATCATTTCTGTACACATGACACTACACTGGGCAGTGCTAGGAGGAAACAGATGCAGTCACTTGCCTCTTTTAACTAAAAACAGAGAGAATAATATAACTGTAACAATTAAAAGTAAGGACTCCTAGCTTTGCCATCAGATGTAAAGTCCCCTTCGGCCAAGTGTGGAAATAAAATGAGTGAGCAACCCGTTTGATTTAATTTGGCGTTCTATAGACAGAAGAGTCTTGATGGTTACTAATCTCAAAAAGGATTTTCCATTCAGGGTGTCCAAGACTTCGAGGCGTCTTCGAGAGGGGCATGTAAAGTCATAGTGGTAGGGATGAGCCCAGAAAACCTGGATATCACATCCACTTTTGTAGCTGGCTTGCCTGTCCCTTAATTGTAACCCCACAGTCGATGGATGAAATGAGAAAGAGTTTAAACTTGTGTGCAATCATCTGCTGAAAAAAACAAAAAAAAAACTATTTGTGTGACTGAGCCTAGGCACCGAGATCTGCCTAAAGAGCTCCTGGGTCATCCATATCCAAGTCCCATCCAAATGCCACACAGAACAGTGGCTTGCAGACGTTATGGTCTCTGGTTGAATTGCCCTTTGGATCGAGAGTTCACCTACAAGCCAAACCCTAAAATACAGGTGTAGAGAGAACGTGCGTGCACATGTATGTGTTAGTGTGTGCAATACATCTTCCAACGTGCTACAGAGCCCTTGTGTCTTCCAGGTATCTACTATGCCCAGTTCAACATCTTGGCTGCTGTCCTGTTCTGGGTGAGGGGTGGGCCATGCCCACCTAGGAACTCTCCTTTGTGCACCCAGAATCATGGTTAGTCCCTGCAGGTGGAACGTGCTCACCGCAGACCTGTCCCTCGTTCCAAACATCTGTCGTTGGATTATTTGTTTGCCTGGTTTGGGAAGACAGGGGGTCTGGGTTGAAAAACCAGGGTGGCCCTACCACCTCGGTGGCGGGATCTTGGAGAAGAGCACAGCGCCCTGCTGTGGGTTTTACAAGGTACCGTGCTGAGATTCATATTTAGAGAGGATGCTGCGGTAGCGGGTTAGTTCCTGGCGGATATTGGCCACTTCTTGGCGAAGGACGGCGTTCTCCTTCTCCAAAAAAGCCGCCCGAACAGTGATTTGATTCTCTTTCAGGCGGCGAGCGTCTCTTGAGCGTTTTGCTGCCTCATTGTTCTTGTACCGCCTGTTCCAATATTTTTCATCCTGGGCGCAACGTGAAAAAGACGGGGGCAGGGAGAGGGAAAGAAAAAAAAAGTGACATGTAAAAGGAAGTATCACGTAAGTATTGCACACTAGATAATTTTGACAATTTCCCACAAGGCTCTGCATCACTTAAATGTTCGTATGCAGAATAAAAATACATTGCTTTACTTTTATGAGCCAAACAACACTAGGAAAAGCAACTGGGAGTGCCCAATCCTCTACCAGCTGCATGCAGTTGGCAGAGGGTTTTATATGGATTTTAAAATGATCTTTCCAAGTAAAGAAGTGCTGTGTTTGGATCATCTGGGGCAGGCACTCTTGCTGATCTTGTTGATGGCAGGCACCTTAAAAAAGAGACTGATAGCTATAGTGAGCACACCCACTTTGGGTACAAATTCCCACTTCTGATACAAATCATCATCATCATCTTTTAATGACCCCATAATCCCTTGTTGGGTGGAATCTGGGCAACTGAATGGAGCTAGCAGAGTGTTTAGTGGCCAGATGCCCTTCCTGTCGCCAATGTGGAGTTTTTTGTTCAGCAGATACATGCTCAGTGTGCCCAGAGAAAGAAATATCTGCCTCTATCTAGGATTGAACTCATAGCCTCCTGATCGTGAGGCGAGAGCTCCACCTCTAGGCCACTGCACCACTCCCTCCAACTTTTGATACAAATATTCACTCCTTTTGAATATAGGGGAGTTAGTTTGGTCTGGTGGTAAAGACCCCAGCCTAGAAACCAGGTGACTGTGAGTTCTAGTCTTGCTTTAGCTATGGAAGCCGGCTGGGTGACTTTAGGCCAATCACCAGGAAGTTGTGAGTTCTAATCCTGTGTTAGGCATGAAAGCTGCCTGTGGGACTCTTGGCCATTCTCTCTCTCTGAATGCCCAGCCCACCTTGCAGGGTTATTATTGTGCAGAAAATAGGAGGAGGAAGGAATATTATGTTTGTCACTTGAGTTATTTGTAAAAATAATAAAGATAGGCTATAAATTATTTAATTGAGAGAAATCTGAATATGGCCTTCAGCTTCACAATCAAATTTGTACAGATAACCCAAATTTCAGCCACAGTAGAAAAATAAAATTAGCTTTAGATAGTGTGCTATATAACACCAGTTACTCAACAAGTCTTTGGGGAAGCTACCTGGCTCTCTGCTTTTGTTAGTGTGCTTTTGTGATTCAGTGTATTGGGGATTTAGCTGCAACCTTGTCAAATTGTGTTTATACATCCATCAAATTAAACCATCATGTGGGTTTTAGTTCTTTTGACATAATATCTTACAGGAACATAGGATTGATGTCATATTAATCAGGGATGATACAACTAGCACAAGTAATTTTCATAAGCAAAGCCTCTAATATCTAAGTCAAAGAATCGCAGAGCATTTGTGATAAGAACATTGTTAACTACAAGGGAATTACGGTATTAACTGAAAATAATTAAAACAAATCTCCATTTTCACCCTGGCCCTGCCTACTGTTAGAAGTGTACCCTTCAACTAACCCCCTAAAGATGATTCCTGTCCTGCAAAAAACAGTGGGATCTCTGTTTAGACGGAATGGAACTTTTCGGTTCGGTCTCTTCACCTTGCCTGTTTTGCCTTGAGGCTTTTGCCTCTGGGTTATTAGCCACAAACTTTTCTCCTTGGCTGTCCTTCTGCCAGTCTTTCGCCCCAGCACAATGGCCACGGCCACTCCCTCCCAGGCGCTTTGCTGCAGCCCATACACAGAAGGAGGTTTTGTCCTAGGTTTTTTGACACCTGGGACAGTTAGGGCCCAACAAATCAGCTAGAGGGGGAAGGAAGGAAGGAAGGAACAGCCTTAGTGAAATGGGAGAGAAAAGGAGGGAGAAGTGGGGGGGACACCTCTGGCTTTTTTTTCGAGACAAGGAAAAAACTCTTTTCAGGCCAGATATTCCAATCGCTAACTAATGACAATGAATAATTTACGGCATTGATTCCCACCCCAAAAAAAGGGGGAGAGATGTTGGCAAGCATCCCATTCAAGATTTAGAAAGGAAGAAAAGGAAATTGTAAAAGCACTTGTTCCCGCCCCTGCTCGTTCCCCCAGTTCAAAGGGAAGCACTCCTGGTGTTTTTTTTTTTAATTTTTTGCAAGGGGAAGAGTTAGTTGCAATTAATTTTTTAACCAAAAGAACAGATAGTAGCGCTTCAGTTTGTTTGTCTGTTCTTCTCCTCCGGAGACCTTTGTGCAGGAGGGGATGGGGATGGTGTGTGTGTGTGTTACAACTTGGCATACCACACACCTTTTGTGCTGTTAATAGGGGACCAAATAAGTGGCCAATTAGGAAGACAAAAGGAGGGAAAACATAACAAAAGATAAACACTGCGAAGAAAGGAATCTGTCTGTTGCAGGAAGATGTAAAATCTAAGTTAGGGTGTCTGCTCAGGAGCACACAAGCACACTCACAGACACACACACAAACACTATTTGCTATAACCAAATCTTTGTTTTTTCCTACATGAATGAAAGATTTTACTTCTGTCCCAGTTAAAATTAATTGTGCTTGTTTCTGCCCATTTCCCCAATTTTTCAAGATGCCCTTGAATCTTGATATTGCCCTCTAAAGCATTTGCTATCTCTCATATATTTATTATCTACAAATATGATAATTGCTTTTTTCTAACCTCTCATTCTAGACAGTTACAAATATTTTGAACAACGCAGGATCTAACCTTGGTGATATGCCACTTGACATTTTCCCTCAACAAAACACACAGTCATCCTTTGTGTCTATCAGATCTTTGATAGCTGCCTTGTCTGAAAGGGATTTTTCCTAAACATGAATCTCTCCAAGTTCTCCTTAGGAAGCGCTACTATCTGTTGCTTTTGGTTAAGAAATTAATTGTAACTAACTCTTCCCCTTGCAAAAAAAACAAAAAAACAAACAAACAGGAATGCTTCCCTTTGAACTGGGGGAACAGGCAGAAGCAGGAACGGAGTGCTTTTACAATTTCCTTTTCTTCCTTTCTAAATCTCGAATGGGATGTTTGCCAACATCTCTCCCCCTTTTTTGGGGGGTGGGAATCAATGCCATAAATTATTCATTGTCATTAGTTAGCGATTTGAATATCTGGCCTTCTCTCGGAAAAAAAAACCAGAGGTGGAAGCCCCACCCCCCACTTCTCCCTCCTTCTCCCTCCCATTTCACTAAGGCTGTTCCTTCCTTCCTTCTCCCTCTAGCTGATTTGTTGGGCCCTAACTGTCCCAGGTGTCGAAAAACTTAGGACGAAACCTCCTTGTGTGTATGGGCTGCGGCGAAACGCCTAGGAGGGAGTGGCTGTGGCCATTGTGCCGGGGCGAAAGACTGGCGGAGGGCCAGCCGAGGAGAAAAGTTTGTAGCTAATAACCCAGAGGTGAAAACCTCAAGGGAAAACAGGCAATGCGAAGAGCTGAGGAATTCTGGGAGCTGAAATCTACACATCTTAAAGCTTCCAAGTTTGAAAGAATCTGCTTTAGTTCATGCGTCACGACTTCCTAACCTGATGGGCATGCAATGTATTGGACTACCCTGGATAAAAAAGAGAGAGAGAGAGAGAGAGAGCTGGAGTCCAAGACAGGGTTTCAGCTGAGGAAGAATCTCCATTCAATAACCTTTCAGTGGTGCCAGACAAAAAAGTAATCCATCCATGCAAATGAGTGGCAGATTTTGCCAAGAAGTGTGAAGTGGCACTGATGGGGAGTTTAGTTAGTCCAGTATCTGCTGGAAATTCTGCAAAGCTTCCTACTTTGTCTTCCTGGCAATATTCTCTTTCAAAGAGTAGAAGGAAAGTTTAGCAACCATTTGAAAAGCAAAAATGAAACATTATAGGCAGATAACCCAGAATACTAGAAAAAGTGCTAGGAAATAGAACTAAAAGAAAGAGCCGAGTAGATGAAGAATGCTAGAAATAATAAATAAGAACCTTTTTAGATAAATACAGAATAAAAAAAGAAGATACAGGTAGTCCTCAACTTAGAACCACAATTGAGCCCAAAATTTATGTTAAGTGAGAAATTTGTTATGTAAGTTTTGCCCCATTTTATGATTTTTCTTGCCACATTTCTTAAGTGAATTACTGCAGTTGTTAAATTAGTAACATTAAATTAGCTGTTAAGTGAATCTGGTTTCCTCATTGACTTTGCTTGTCAGAAGGTTGCAAAAGGGGATCGCATGATCCTGGGACACTGCAATGGTCATAAATATGAATCAAGCATCCGAATATAAATCACATGATCATGGGAATGCTGCAATGGTCATATGTGTGAAAAATGGTCATAAGTCAACTTTTTCCAGTACCATTGTAACTTTGAACAGTCACTAAGTGAATTGTTGTAAGTTGAGGACTATCTGTACAGTAAATTAAGGAGCTGAGCAGAAATGGTAAATTGATAACAGGTAACAAATAAAAAAACAGGCCCACTCAACTTCTATTTTGACACTGTCTTCTCTAATTTGAGAAGCTGAAATGAAGGAACAGGACTGAGATAAAGCAAGGAATTACAGATACTCCTCAATTTACAGCCATAATTGAGCCCAGAGTTACCATTGTTAAGTCATGCTGACCGTTAAGCAGGTCACCCCAGGACCGTGTAGAATTTTACAATCTTTTTGTTGTGGTCATTAAACAAATGCTGCAGTCACTAAGCAACAGCCATGGTGACTAAGTGAACGCTGCAGTTGTTAAGCAAATGTCACAGTCATTAAGTGAACTCATTGTTTCCAATGGGTTGTGTTTACTGGCAAAAACAATAAATTGTGGTCATGATATGGGCCAGTTTCCAAGTGTGACATGTGACGGGGGGGGCGCGGTGGCTGCTGGAATTTTGAAACTGCGTTTAAAGTACCTTTTGAGGGAGGGGTCCATTCTAACTTTGAAGAATTGCCAACCCGTCGGTCGTAAATTGAGGATTACCTGTAGCCTGCAGTATTTGGCTCTAAAGCAGAAAACATGTTACAGAGCAGGTGTTACTTGCTCTAACTGTGGGCAGCCCCTTGATTCTTTTACCTGGACTCCTTGTCGCTATGTTCCCAACTCAAAAAAAAATCTCCCAGCCCAGGAAAAATTCTGAATACACCTGTATTGGATCCAATAGCGCCTTTTCCACTCTGTAACCAAATATCACACACGTCTGGAAAAGAATGCATCTTTCCCTCGAATGAGTTTCAGTCTCTACAGCCAGATAAATAGCATTCTACGGTACTGAAGAAATTTGTTGATGGTCTGGTTGAACCTTTGACGAACCCTGGAGAAGTGATTTAGTGATTGAGGAAGCACAAACATTATCCGTCTTCAAAAAAGAGGGAAAGGAGGATCTAAGAAGTCACAAACCTGTCACTGATAGATGGGAAAATTCTAGCAATCATAAAGTGACTGATCTATAAACGCCCTGAAAACAATGCAATAATTACCTGAAGTCAAGATGGCTACTTCAAGAACAAGCTTTTCTGAATTTATTTTACTTATTTGATTCTAGCTTCCTTGTAAGATTAGGGGAATGCCAAGGAGGATTATTTTCACATTACACAACTAATAGTTTCACTACATCCTACACAGGTCAGATTCCCCAATCAAATTTGCAGCCAGTTCTTCAAGGGCACGTTGCACTTGGGGAGAAAAAAAAAACAGTGAAACCAAACCAACTGGTTTGGAAAAGATCAATGAATGTGATCCTGGGAGAAGAAACCAAGTCCTATAAAGACAGAACGGAAGACGGAGCACAGTGGAGATAGGACAACCTTGTGCAAATACTTTCAAGGATGTCATGCATGACCAGAACAGCAGAATATGGAATGCTAGATTGTACATTGCAAGAAGGCTTTGTAGATTAGAAACAAACATCTAAGAGCACTTTGGTAGTAGAATAGCACGCCTGGAGATGGTGTGTTTTCCTTCACAGATGCATTCAAGCAGAAGCTGAAAACCTCTCCACCGAGGAAGCCTTAATCTGGTTTCCTGCGTTGAGCAGAGAATTGGACTCAGCGGCACTAAATATCCAATATCCAATCTTTCTTCAACACGGCCTGCAGATGTGCAAGATGCAACTCAGAATTGTTAGCAAGGGACCAGGGGAGGGTTTATACCTGTTTGCCCAAGTTCTGGCGAAACGATAGTGGCGGCAGTGGGAGGCTCCACCCACCCACCCACCCAAATGTCATCAAAAACCCTCTGTGTATGTGCAGAAGCGCCGTGCGCTACCGATAGCAAACCGGTAGATCCGGAATTTGAATCCCATCTCTGCAAGGGACATGAAGCTGCTTCAGGTTTTCTGAACAGTTTTATAAGATTTATAACAGTGAGTTATAAATCAATAAAGAAACAAATGCTAACAAAGGCATTCTGAGAGTCAAAATATATATACATCATTCGTAGCAGTGGTGGGTTCTAATCAGTTTTAACACAGGTTCGCATCGCGCATGCACTTTGGGTGTGATTGCCGCGCGCATGCCAGCTTCGCTCGCACGCACGCCGAACTTGCGCTTTGCGCAAGCGCATTGAGAAAAAAAACAGCTGAGGCATGGCAATCCCCTGCCGCGCCTTACAGCTGCCTAAAAACAAACAAATAAAATAAAGGTAGGTATAGCATGGGGGCGGGGGAGGGCCCAACTGACATTCAGAGCAAACCGGTTCGCTCTCCTATGAAGATTTCCACTACCGGCTCTCCCGAACCGGGTAGAACCAGTAGCAACCCACCACTGATTGATAGGGACCCCAGCTTGGGAAAAGCAACCAAATGAATAACAAGTGAAATCCTTCAAGGCAGCCAGAACTTTTCTGGCACCAGTTTTGTGGAAGACAATTTTTCCACTGATTTAGGGGTGGGGGCGGGGGAGGGAGAGGATGGTTTTACATGCAACCCAGATCCTGTCCATGCGCAGATAAAGCGTTGCTTGCTTGCTTGCCCACTGCTTGTGCGGCCTAGTTCCTAACAGGCCACCCCCACTGGTCTGGTCTGTGGCCTGGGAGTTTGGAGACCCTGCTTCAAGGTGTCTGACTAGAGGTGGAGCTCTTGCCTCACAATCAGGAGGTTGTGAGTTCCATCCTAGGTAGAGGCAGATGTAGGGTCTCCTGCTTGGGTAGGGGGTTGGACTAGATGACCTGCAAGGTCCCTTCCACCTCTGTTAAACCACTTGTAAAAATTCTCATTCTTCCTGTATCATTCTCTCCAGCTCCCCTTCCCCACACCATTGTAAAACCATGGAGGGAAAGAACTAGGAAGATGGGAGTTAAAATCCTCATTCTACCATAAAGCTTCCCTGAGATTCATTCCTATTTTTAGCCTCATTGTTGTGAAGAGAAAAAACGAGGGGGAACCTAAGCATTCCGTTTTCATCTCCCTGTGTTTAGGGCCATGGACATTTTGAAAATACTCAGACCTAACCCGACCAGCAGAGCACCTCTCTGCTGTTCATTAAACCATGTATTTTCTTTTTAGCCTAAAAAAGGTCATACAGGTAGACTTTGACTTAACATCCACAACTGGAACCAAAATTTCAGTCACTAAGCGATGTAGTTGTTAAGTGAGTCATTAAGTGATCAGATCCGTTTTTACTAGAATTGGTTATGTCTAGTTTATAAGAAGGGGTGACATGATAGCAGTTCTAATATTTCAGGGGCTGCCACAAAGAAGAGGGGGTCAACCTATTATCCAAAGCACCTGAAGGGAGGACAAGAAGCGATGAATGGAAACTCAGCAAGGAGAGAAGCAACCTAGAACTAAGGAGGGATTTCCTGACAGTTGGAACAATTAATCAGTGGAAGAGCTTGCCTTCAGAAGTTGTGGATGTTCCAACACTGCAAGTTTTTAAGAAGAGATTGGACCGTTTGTCCAGAATGGTATGGGGGCGGGGGATGGATTAGAAGATTTCCAAGGTCCCTTCCAACTCTGTTTTTCTATTCTATTCAGTTATTTCATCGCAGCTGCCGGTTACAGTGGCCTTGACTTTCTGGAAAGAATGTTGTTTAGACTACTACATATCACCTACTCCATGCAATCCCCCCTCCCATTTTCTCACAGTAGAAATTCTGGCAGGCCTGAAGACTCAAAGTTAAAATATGGCTTCCAGAGGATTAGAAGACCTCCAAGATCCATTCTATTCTATTCTATTCTATTCTATTCTATTCTATTCTATTCTATTCTATTCTATTCTATTCTATTCTATTCTATTCTATTCTATTCTATTTCTATTTCTATTCTATTCTATTCTATTCCTATTCTATTCTATTCTAGTCCAGTCCAGTCCAGTCTAATTTTCTAAAGTGAATCATATGGCCACTGAATGAATCACTTGGTTGTTAAGCAAATCCAGTTTCCCCAACTGACTTTGCTTGTCAGAAGCTAACTAGGAAGATTTCAAATCGTGATCATGTGACTGCAGGACTGCAGCAGTCATAAATGCAAGCTGGCTGCCAAGCACCAAATTGTGATCATGTGACCACAAGAGTGATGTGATGGTCATAACTTCAAGGACCAGTCGTACCTCCTTTTTTCCCTAAGGCCATCATAACTTCAAACTGTTGTTAAATGAACCAGTCATAAAAGGACTACACGTTAAGTGTTGGGCTTGCGCTAGATCTAAACTCCTCCTCCTAAATCATTTTCAACCAACTGCGCAGCACTTATTATATGCAACGGCAAAGAATTTATTATACGTGCAATGAACACATAAAACTGTTTATGGTCTTGTTTTTATTGTCTGGTTTGTGAGTAACTTTGTACTAGTTTGTGAGTAACTTTGTTCTCTCTTTATCTGAATACTATACTCCCTTCCTTAAAGAAACATCCAAGCTATTTCAACCACGTGAAGGATGAGAAAATGAAAGCAAAAGTCCTCTGAACCCCAAAGCAGCAGCCTATCCTTGTTCCCAGCTCACCTTCTGATCATCAGGAACCTGTATTTTCCGGGCCTTTTTCATGATCGGCTGGGGCTTAAGCTCCTCTTCTGAGAACCGATGCTTGCGAGGGTCAAAGGTCTCGTGGCCTGGAATGCTGGACAATGCCAAATCAGCAGGGTCAGGGTCAAAGTTCATGAGGACCTCCACAGCCTCAGGGTCTACCGGGCTGGGTGTGCTTCGGGATACTGGCGTGATAGGACCTGTGGCAGATAAGGAAGAAGGCGGGTGAATTTTGCACAAAGCACCAACAAAAGTTACCTGCTGGTCCCCTACTGCTTCCTGATGAACATATATCCAACCAACCCTTTTGCTTCTCGGTGCACTTCAACTCTTTAAGAAAGGGATTAAAAGATATTGTGGAGAGCAACCAGGTTCTCCAGAACCTCCAGCAGCTTCTGGAGAACCGGTAGCAGAAATTTTGAGTAGTTTGGAGAACCAGCAAATACAACCTCTGGCTGGCCCCAGAGTGGGTGGAAATGGAGATTTTGCAGTATCCTTCCCCCAGGAATGGGGAGGGAATGGGGATTTTGCAGTATCCTTCTCCCAGGAATGGGGAGGGAATGGGGATTTTGCAGTATCCTTCTCCCAGGAATGGGGAGGGAATGGGGATTTTGCAGTATCTTTCCCCTGCCATGCCCACCAAGCCACACTACGCCCACCAAGCCACGCCCACAGAACTGGTAGTAAAAAAAATTTGAATTTCACCACTGAGAGTAACCCAATACATTTAAGTGCTCCTGAGCCAACAGCGCAGACCACAAGGATTAGAGGCATGCAAAGGGGCTGGGGAATTTATGCAGGTTAAACAACCCTGTTTAAGTAGAGATTGATTTTCTGGAGCACTCCGTGCCTGATAGGGCCTAAGAAACAATCAGAGAAAGGTCACAGGGGCAAACTTGTTCTGGCAACCCCAAATTGAGGGATGGTTGATTTAAAAGACTGTTTTTGCACCTCAACAACTTTAAGAGGCATGGACTTCAATTCCCAGAATTCCCCAGCCAGAATTCTGGGAGTTGAAGTCCACAACTCTTAAAGCTGTTAAGATGGAGAAACGCTGCTTTAAAAGCTTATTAAGTTACCCTGCCTGCAGAAATCAGGGAATGTGGCAGGGAAGGAGAAGGTCATTTTGTGGCTAGCAGAATCAGAGATGGCTTGGAGTTGTGCAATGTTGAAACGCCCCTGTGCAATGGATGATGAGAGCACTTGCCAAAAAACAGGGATTCAATATATCTTGACAATCCTCCTAATCTTTCACTCTTCCCCAAGTCCCCAATCTGGAACACCATTCCGCCCCCCCCCGGACTTCCTAACTCCAAATTTCCTGGTACCTTCTCCCTCTTTCTCAAGATTTAGGATCTAGAACCTGAGCTCAAAATGCAGGTCACAAAGCAATATAACCTTCATAAATTATAACGTGCAGTTTTAAATGCTCACCACCAACAACAACCTGCAACTCAATCAGCTGCTAAGATCCATCCTGGATCCAAAAGTCCCTTTTGCACTTATCCTCCATTTCCTGTTCTAGCCCACATTTTCCCCATCAGCATTCAAGCTTTTTCTTGTTAGCAAACCATCTCTATCTCCTCCTTCTCTGTAAACAAAGTAATGCTGTCTTTTTCCCTGCTACTGTAATAGAGCCAAGGAACTCAGGTGCTCCTGCCTGTTGGAGAACCCCAGGTACCATGGTTTCCCCCCTCCCCCAGACATCTGCCAATCATCCCTTCTAATCTCCTCCCCCTAGAAGACCCCAAATGACCGCCCTGCTGGAGTGCTCCACCCACCTCCCTTTGGAGGAGAGCCCCACGGCTATCCCGCCCCGCTTTGCAAGCCCCTGCTGCTGGCCCCTTGTGGGAACCTGCCCGCTGGGAGAGCCACACAGGCACTCCTGGAGAGGCCCTGCCCGCCTGCCTCACACCGCAGCCCCACGTGCCCGCTTGCCCCGCCCTGCGCCGAGGAAGGGGCAGGCTGCCAGCTGGCAGGAGCGATGAGCGCAGAGCCCAGACGAGCGACATGTGTTCGCAGAGGCAGGGTGAGAAACGTGAGCGAAAGCAGGAAGCTCCGTGCACAGACACGAGACTGGGCCTTTCCGAGCGGGCGTGGTTGACACAGGGCTCTCGCACACCAGTAACACGGGATTCCCTGCAGCCTCCTGGCACGCTAGGGCTGGGCCTCTACTCCAGGACACGTGCACACACATTCAAACGTGGGGGGAAGAGACCCACAGTTAATGTTCAAGAAAGGGGAAAGCTTCACCCACGGAAGCAAAGACCTTACATCTAGGATCCCCAAGTTATGGGGCAGTGTTCATGCAAAGGAGAGGCTTTTCTGTTTTTTAAATGGAGGCTTGTTGATATACAGAAATGCTAACATAGCTGATAAAGCAACAAGAGGGGTGGGGAAGGATGTGGGGTACAGGGTAAATATCAGGATTCCATGCTTCCTGGAAGGCAGAAGAGTTTTTAGATAGAAGAGAATATTCATAGTTTGGGGTTGACTTGCATGGTCCTTGATGCTCTCCGATCTTGGTGATTTTTTTTGCAGATGTTTCACTGTCAAACTAGGTGATATCGTTAGAGCATTAATGATGTTACCTAGTTTGGTAATGAAAAATCTGTAAGAAAACCACCAAGCTCAGAGAGCACAAAGGATCCCACAGAGTTTTTGAAGGACGGGGTGACTTAAATGTAAGAACATCTAGAGAGGGGAGGCAATCTGTATTTAAAGTTTTGGATTCCCCCCTGCACCCCCCTCACCCCAGATATAAGAGCTCCAGTTACTTTCTTTCTTTAGATTTAAATAAAAGAGAAAAATATTTGCAGTGGTCTTAGATTCACCGACTAATAAATCTGGATGAATAAAACAATCTCTGTGTTCATTTCACACAATGTGCTCAAAGAATTAAAACTTTATGGCATAATGTGATGGCCCGGTGGCATACAATAGGATAAGATCATGGCTGAATTTTCTTTCCATGCTGGGTCACCAAACTCCATGGAGTTTTAGTGTGTTATGAGAATCCAGCTTACATCTTACAAGGAAGAGGTGGAGGATTCAGAAATGTTAA
This sequence comes from Pantherophis guttatus, assembly GCF_059756535.1. NCBI lineage: Eukaryota > Metazoa > Chordata > Lepidosauria > Squamata > Colubridae > Pantherophis > Pantherophis guttatus. Next base: position 27,805,178 of record NC_142066.1, on the reverse strand, counting down.
TCCAATTAACATTGAGCTAATCAAGTTAGAGAAAGCGAAGGATCATAACTGAGAAGAAACTTTATGGGAGGTAGTGGGAGATAGGGAGGGCTGATGTACCATCAAGTCTTGAGAGGGACCATATACATTTATCAAATATAGGAATTAGAAATTCACTTGAAAACCTGCATTATCTTGAACATCAGTTTAATTACATCACTTTTGCACCCTACTGATGATATTGTCTGATGTGATCAAAACATTACTGATGTGCAAATCAACCTGGAGCACCATTGGTCTAAGAATGACTCTAGAGCAGTGTCTCTCAACCTTAACAACTTTAAGCTGTGCGGACTTTAATTCCCAGGATCCCCTAGTCAGCTATGCTGGGAACTGAAGGAATTCTGGGAAATGAAGTCCACACAGCTTAAAGTTGCTGAGGTTAAGAAACACTGCTATAGATCACACTTCTGGTGTTGCATATCCTCCAAGGACCCCCAAACACTGTGGATGGAATCAATTCATCCCCACTAACTTGCACTCTTGATATTTTTCACCATAACTGCAATCACCAGTTTTCCATCCAAAGCTCTGTAAACTTCCTCCAACTTCTCAACTATCACACTTCTAAATGGAAGCCAAAAAGCAATATTCAGAATTGCTTTCTAAATATTATCCAACACGAACTTCTTATTATTCTGTTTTTTAAAAAATCCACACACTCCACCTTTCTGTTGGGAATCAGAACAAGGCTCAGTCAGAAATGGTTAAAAACACTATTATTATCACTCTGAGGTGGGGTTTGCATTTGGTTTACTGAATTAATCCATTTTCTAATGTTGCTGAACCATAAACTATTCAAACAGGATGGACCTGTACAACATGCTAATCCTTCCACCAAAGCCCTAAACAAGGTTAAAACTAACCAAACTTAGCATGTTGTGCAAATCCAGACAAAGAAATTGAAGTTTAGAAGTTATTGTTTTCAGCATGGGGATTGAACACAATATTCAAAACTCAAACTTCTCAGACATACCAAAGCCAGAAAGACTGTTAAAGTAATAATAAAGTTGAGTATATGCATTCATTTGCAATGTTTTTACTGTTGTAAATTATCTTAAATCTCCATCCCATTCCATGTACTCTTTTAATATATCAATTTTATTATAACATGGGATTTTCATCCATTGGATCACTTCTCCCCAGGTGTATCTCTAGCTGTATGGACTTCATCTCCCAGAATTCCTTGCAATATCTATAATTAAAATTCTGTGACTGGGAATTTTGGAAGCTGAAGTCCACACATTGATGAAGACCGCTGTGAATTTTTGATCAAGTCAGGATAAGCTTATTTTCAGAACATTGCATTTTAGTTGCCTTTAGACTATTCCATAAAATCTGTTTTCTGGTCCTCTCCACAATTCTCCACAACCGCAGAGAAGCTCCAAACTTCTCTGAAATTCTAAAACTTCCAACAGGTAGAGAATACAAATCAGGATGGGATTAAAAATAACATTCTTTCCTAGGTGCACTATGTGTGCTAGTAGTGCACAATTCTTTGCGTTATCAGTCTGTATTTGGCATGTGAAAACTAGGGTAGGAATGAGAGGTTGGACTTCTCAGCAGCCAGGAGAAGGCTGTCACTGCCACCACAACCAGAAAGTGGGACTGAAAACTATTTGCAATTAGGAGGAGATGAAACTGATAATTCTTGCCACAATTAGGGAGGAACACGAAACTGCCTTCCTTCCCCTCTCTAACCCAGTGAGGGTGCTAAAATAATTTTTTTTATCACCTCCACACCACTGCTAAGCCTGCATAATACACCATGTTTCAAAGAATAGTCTTTCTGCAGTTATCTATCTGGAGATTCTCAGTCATCCAGGTCATAGTTGTCTATGAGAACAACTATGTCATAGTTGAGAACCAGTAATGGTGGCGGCGGGAGGCTCCGTCCACCCACCTGGATGACATCACAGACGCTCTGCATATGCGCAGGAAGTCCGCGTGCAAGCGAAGCGAGCATGGGTGGACCCAGTTCCAAACTGGTAGCGGAGGTAAGAGGAACCTATTATTGTCTCAAAGGTGTTTTTTTCCCTTTCAAAAGGCAACTGGGTTGTGTTTTCCTTAAGGAAGAAGAAGGGGGAGGGGGAGAAAATGTTTTGCTTCTCATCCAAGAAGCTTCATCAGTTCTGATGAACCTATTTTTCCATTCCCCCCACTATCAGAACTGATGAAGCTTCTTAGATGGGAAGCAAAACTTTTTTCTTCTTCTTTCTCAAGGAAAAAAGCAGTCCAATTGTCTTTTGAAGAAAAAAGCACCTGAGTTTTTTTGTTAATAATCCAAGAATAAATTTATTTGTGATAATTTTAAAATAACTTTCTTTTTAAAGAAAGTAAGAGCTAGTCAAATAGGACCTACAAGAGTACACTTAGCACAAGGGTCAAAATAGGGGGCTAAAATTGAGATCTGGAGCAGAAGGAAGAAAAAATGCACTTTTGCACTGTTCTTTTGTCTTCATACAGATTTAGCCACAGGAAGAAAAGTAGCTTGGAAGGAATGATTCAGAAAAGAAAAATTGTCTAACTGGGGGGAAAAACCTACACATACTCCTCTCTTTTGCTGCTCTTTCATTGCAAATCAATCTATTTTTGTATAAAGAATGCTTTGTTACACACAAGGTCCCCAAGTTTTTGTGTCTTTAAATAAAATATAAATTACAATATGACTTTGCCCCTTTTACAACTTCAAAGGACAAGTTTAAATTATGCTTTCTTGTTATCCCATAGAGCAAGGGTGGGGTACGATGGCCCCTTGATGATTTGTGGACTTCAACTCCCAGAATTCCTGAGACAGCCATGATGGCTCAGGAATTCTGGGAGTTGAAGTCCACAAGGGGCCATCGTACCCCACCCCTGATATAGAGACACCGCAAAAGGAAAACAAAGCAAAGCATATAGCAATGCAACTCTAATTTGCACCCTAGCTTTCTAATGGTGTTCTTTATAATACTATCAACGAATATTTGTGTGGCCATCTATGGTTTTAGGCCTACAATCAGTGTGTGCTGGATGTGACAGCTAAAATATTTGAAAGCTGAAGGGAAAAAACCCAGACTGGGATTCTTGATGCTCTCGAAGCTTGGTGGTTTCTTTCAGACATTTCATTACCCAACTAGGTAATACCATCAGTGCATATTTTACCTGGTTGGGTAATGAAATGCCTGCAAGAAAAAAAAACCAGCTCAGGGAGTAACAAGGACCCCACAGTTCAACCCTGAGCTTCAAATACTCTCTTCTATAGAAAAAACAGACTTTGGGAAAGAGTTAAACAGAGATTCTTATAGTTCTCTTACAAATCTCATCCCAAAAGCAGGAGCCAATCACTACGTTTTCATCTCCCCCCCCACACACACACCATCTTCTTGCTCAATGTACAGCCAAATTTACCTGTCTTGCTGCAGTTTTGATCATAATCACTGCCGACTAGACCTTCACCAGATGAAGAACAGACTGAAGATGATGATGCACAAGAAGCCGGCCGACTAAGATCTACCACTACCCCGCTGGAAGGTGAGGCGGTGGGCTGGCTGCTTGGGGAATAGGACTGATGGGCTGGACTTGGGGGCAAACCATTTTCCAGCAAAAATTCATCCAAGTCGACGTATTCAATCTCATTGTAGGGCAAGGTGCGTTCCCACAGCAGGGAGCCCAGATATGCACAGTGCCCAGGTCTTGAGACGCTGAGATCATCCTCCATTTTACGTTCCTTGTCTTTGATCACACCTGCAATGGAACAGAAGCAGCAGGGGAGGGCAAAAGGGAGAAACGCAGGTTAAAGAACAAGGTGTGTGTGCGATGTGTATGATCTAAGAATAGGAATCTACTGAAATGCGATCAAAAACAAGACAGGCAATTAACTGGAAAATTAGACCAGAGTTTGCTCATGCTGCGAGGAGAAGGCTGAAGGTGGTAAATCTTGAGATAAGATGCTTAAGGAAACTGCAAAGCTTGTGCCAAAGTCATACATAAAAGTCTTTTTAAAACAAAGTGGACTTGGACAAGAAGAATAGTTAGTTAATGAATTAATAATTGTTTCCCCGAAATACCACACATTGCAGCTTAAATTTTGTACTGTAAAGGGACAAGGGCCGTTATCTGGCCAAAGCAGCTTATAATTAAAAAAAGAAGGACCTAATGTAAAGAGGAAAGGGAAAACAATGAATGAATATAAATTACAGCTACGCATATTTAAGATGTTCAGTCAAAGAAGAGATGGGGAACTATGGCCCTTTTATAACTTGTGGACTTCAACTCCCAGAATTCCTGAGCCAGTAGAATTCTGGGAATTGAAGTCCACAAAATCATAAAAGGGCCATTGTTCCCCACCCCTGTTTTAAAGGAAAATTCAGTTCAAAGGGAATTCAAAATGCCTTTAGCAATGATAAGGGCCTTTCCCAAACCAAAAGTTTTTCCTTTTTTAAAACAGAAAACATTAAACCTCATCATCTTCCAACTCCAGAACGTTAAAATGTTTAGCTCCAATTCCATTTATAGTTCTCTAACCTTGCCTTCAGAAGTTGTGGGAGCTTCATCACTGGAGGCTTTCAACAAGGGAAGAGACTGGACTGCCATCTGTTAGAAATGGTATAGGTCTCCTGCTTGGGCGGGGGGGAGGGTTGGATTAGATGACCTATAAGGTCTCTTCCAACTTTTATGAATCTATTCTATCTATCTATCTATCTATCTATCTATCTATCTATCTATCTATCTATCTGCATCTATCTATCTATCTATCTATCTATCTATCTATCTATCTAATCCATCTGCCTGCCTGCCTGCCTGCCTGCCTGCATCTATCTATCTATCTATCTATCTATCTATCTATCTATCTATCTATCTACCTACCTACCTACCTACCTACCTACCTACCTACCTACCTGCATCTATCTATCTATCTATCTATCTATCTATCTATCTATCTATCTATCTATCTATCTAATCTATCTGCCTGCCTGTATCTATCTATCTATCCTGCCTGCCTGCCTGCCTGCCTGCCTCTATCTATCTATTTAATCTAACTGCCTGCCTCCCTGCCTGCCTGTATCTATCTATCTATCTATCTATCTATCTATCTATCTATCTATCTATCTAATCCATCTGCCTGCCTGCCTGCCTGCCTGCCTGCATCTATCTATCTATCTATCTATCTATCTATCTATCTATCTATCTATCTATCTATCTATCTAATCTATCTGCCTGCCTGTATCTATCTATCTATCCTGCCTGCCTGCCTGCCTGTCTGCCTGCCTCTATCTATCTATCTATTTAATCTAACTGCCTGCCTCCCTGCCTGCCTGTATCTATCTATCTATCTATCTATCTATCTATCTATCTATCTATCTATCTATCCTGCCTGCCTGCCTGCCTGCCTCTATCTATCTATCTATT